>NW_026992008.1:0-40471 GCF_029215605.1 Mirounga angustirostris | reverse complement strand
GGGTCCGGGGTCGGGGGAGGGCAAAACCCTTGAGTGGCATGGATCAAACTGCTAATAGCAGTTATCACTGAGGTGACAGAAGACGCTTACTGTCTACTTCTTGTACTTCTGTAAAGTTTAAATACTGTTTGTCACCAATCATAAATTACTCTCGTAATCAGGAAAAAATTATAATAATCAAAACCATCTGACTTAAGGCAGTGCTTTAAGCACTCTCAAGTCAATTTCACTGAAAAACTAGAGAAAATTTCAATAGCCTTCCTTATTACGTTACTAATCAGCTTTTGGGTGTCCACAGACAAATCTCCACTAACATATAAACATGCTTAAGTGTCCGATTAACCAACCTACGTTGGTTCCTCTAATCTCTATCCTCTGAAACTATCACCCCTCCTCCCCTTCCTTTCCTCCATAATAGACAAGCTAACTGGAAAGCAGTCTATGTGCGGAGAAAGGGGAACCCTCTTACACGGTCGGTGGGAGTGCAAACTGGTGCAGCCACTCTGGAAAACAGTACGGAGGTTCCTCAGAAAGTTAAAAATAGAGCTACCCTATGACCCGGCAATTGCGCTACTAGGTATTTATCCAAAGGATACAAACATAGTGATTCAAAGGGGGTACGCGCACCCCAGTGTTTATAGCAGCAATGTCCACCACAGCCAAAATATGGAAAGAGCCCAGATGCCCATCGACTGATGAAGGGATAAAGAAGATGTGGTGTACATATACAATGGAATGTTACTCAGCCATCAAAAAGAATGAAATCTTGCCATTTGCAACGACTTGGTCGGAACTCGAGGGTATTATGCTAAGCGAAATAAGTCAGTCAGAGAAAGACAAATGCCATATGATTTCACTCATATGTGGAGTTTAAGAAACAAAACAGATGAACATAGGGGAAGGGAAGGAAAAATAAAATAAGATGAAAATTGAGAGGGAGGCTAACCATAAAGAGACTCTTGACTCTAGGAAACAAACTGAGGGTGGCTGGAGGGGAGGTGGGTGGGTGGGGTGGATAACTGGGTGATGGGCATTAAGGAGGGCACTTGATGTAATGAGCACTGGGTGTTATATGCAACGGATGAATCACCAAACTCTACCTCTGAAACTAATTAAAAAAAAAAAAAAGTAGTCTACATTTGCAATTTACTCCTATCCTCGTATTTGCTTCTTAACACATTCATGTCTGGAGTTTGGCTACATTATTCTTACCAAACCTGTTTAGGGTAAGCATTGACTTTCTCTTTTTGCGGGGGAGAGGAGGGAGAACGGGCGGGTGGGAGGGGCAGAGGGAGAGGGAGAGAATCCCAAGCAGACTCCGCACTGAGTGGGGAGCCCGAGCAAGGTGGGGCTCCATCTCCCGACCCTGAGGTCACGACCTGAGCCAAAATCAGACTCAGCCGAGTCAGACTCAACCGACTGAGCCACCCAGACACCCCAAGCATTGACCTTCAATTGCATTTCACTAATTATCTTGCAAAACTTCTCTGCAATATTTGACATGCTGGTCACTTCCTCTTTTTGAAATGCTTTGCTATGCTTTGATTTAGTCCATGCTCTTCCCTGCTGGAAACTCTTCTCCAGCTCCTTCTTGGACTGCTTCTTCCTCCCTATCTTTAATTTTTCAGAATTCCATCTCTTCTCCTTTTATATTCACTGAACAATTTTATGTATACTGAAGACTCCCATCTATATGCTACAAGCTGGTCCTGTACAACAAGTAGTTTGGAAGTAGTGGTCAACAAATGTCTGCGTGAGGGGCTGAGCACCATGTTTGTTGCCTGGTGGATTTAATACTGTGCGGGAATTCCCATGCTTTTGAAGGAAAGGAAAATTAACACTGAGTCTGAACAGTCACACGTAGGAGCGCCTCCAACTCTTGATTTCGGCTCAGGTCATGGTCTCACGGTCGTGAGATCGAGCCCCACGTCGGGCTCCACGCTGGGTGTGGAGCCTGCTTAAGATTCTCTCTCTCCCTCTCCCTCTGCCCCACCGCCCCCATAAAATAAAAAAATAAGTAGTCACACGTAAAGAACGATATATACTACATAATAATGTTAACATTGGGTTTGACCTTAGAATGACTGGTTGGGATTTTAAAAGGTGAGTTGCAAGCACTGTTTACTCTTCTGAATTACACAAGACCCTTGCTGCTTGGAATCGAGCATAAGAAATAGGACATGACTTATCTCCAGACTAGCATTAACTAGTACAGGGGCAGATTTCAACTGTACATTTATGAAAGTTTTCACTAACTACATCCAGAAAAACACCAACTGATCAGCCTAAAACAATCTCTAGCTAGCGGTTGAGGAATATGGTTAAAAATAGTTATTAAGTAATGTTTTGCGGTTTATGTGATCTAATTCGAGGTAACAGATTCACATTTGTACTGATATCTACCTACTTTTTTAAAAAGATTTTATTTATTTAAGTATCCTGCTTTTTAGTTTTGTTTTAGAATCCATAAGGGTTTCATGAAATTACGAAACAATTTAAAGGGCAAGCTCTTAAAATAAATAAATAATAAATCACACGACATAGTTGTGCAAGCTGTATATGTCAAATTGGCGGTTTAACCCTACAGAATACAGAACTATTTCAAATGACTTAAAAATATAGCAATCTTAGGGATGCCTGGGTGGCTCAGTCGGTTGAGTGTCTGACTTCGGCTCAGGTCATGATCTCGGGGTCACGGGATCTGGCCCCGTGTCAGGCTCCCCGCTCGGTAGGGAGTCTGCTTCTCCCTCTCCCTCTGCTCCTCCCCCTGCTCATGCTCTCTCTGTCTCTCTCACTCAAATAAAGAAATATAATCTTTATATATATATATATTGCAATGTTACTGTGTATATCCAATGGGATATATCTTAAGGATAAAAAAGAACAAGGCATCTTGAGCTACATTAAGAAATCATATTGCTAGTAGTAATATTGCCTTTGTTATTGCAAAACACCATACATACACAGGCGCATACACACACACGCGCGCGCACACACACACACACAGAAAGGGGGGTAAGTAATTATATTAATATCATTAGAATTCAGGAATTTCTATATGGTGGTTAACTGAACGTAATAAAAAAATTAAAAAAAGAATTCAGGAATTTCGGTTTAAAACAAAAGACACAAATATAAGACCAAATTAATCTTAAATTTGAATGGAAATGGCAGGAACTCATTGAGTATGTGCATGGACTCATTCAGCATGAACTCTGATTGTCAGTATGGACCCTCAAAGAAATGTATTTCCTAGCTCCGTCCACTGCAAAGACCTGGAAGCAATGAACATTACCGGTTGCAACAACGAGAACCTTTAGTGCCCACATTATGATCTCTGGAAGAAACCAGAGGTCCTTGGAGAAATGGCTCGTTTCAGATCCGGGGCAGAATAAGGACACGATAAGTGTGGAACATCTTGGAGTATCCAAAAGTTAGGATACACGTTGAGGTTATGTCAAAAAGACACCAGAGGCATGCGAAGGGGCTCCCAATGTCCAAATGTCAAACAGTGTGAGCATCAGAAGGAATAATAACTGCAATGGTTTGAATCACCAATACATTAATACCCATGAGTTCATTGCAATACTGAAAAAGTCCCCAAATGATCCTTGTTCACTTGAGGAGACCAGAAGACAGCAACCCATCACTCTGAAAGGGAAAGGATAAAGCAATTAATTCTGCCTTTCTTGTGTGAATTCTATATCAGGAAAACAAAGTAGTTTGTAGTTATCCTTCATGGGAGAATTCCAGCCAATAAATGCAGCAAGAATAATAAAGTTAGAAAATTACCATTTTACAACACCTCATGAATTAATGGATCTACATAATAACCCTCAATGGCTGCCAAATCTATTACATGGAGGTTGATGTGAGGGGTGAGCATACACTATGGTTCTCCTGGGGGCAAGTCCTGGTTTACATTGGCTGTCCTCTACCACACCCTCCTTCACTCTCAAACTTGTCTCCATTTGCATGATACATTATATCATCACCCTAGTAACAGGGAACTTTGTAAAGAACGAGGAAGACTAATAACACCTGAACCCACAGCTCAATCGTAACATTATAGAGAGAGAGAGACCCCAGATATTAAGGATCTCCTGATGGGATGCGGAGATTATGCATGTGAAGCACTTGGCACCCTGCCTGAGATAGGCCAGTGTTCAATAGGCAGTAGCTGCAATTATTGTAGAATTTAGATCAATGTAAAAAATGGGCTAAGGCCTTCCCTCTGATAACCATCCATGGTTTTGAGTTTCTCCTGTCATGTATCATTTCCAGACATTTTTGGGGAGCTACAATTTCTCCTATGCAGCAATGATGTGGGGATAAAGAGAATCAGTAGACATGGCAAGGCAAAGCTGGAAATGAGCCAATGGCGGAAAGTTCTTAAAGGTTCAGGCAGAGAAGAGGGGCGCCTGGGTGTCTCAGTTGGTTAAGCGACCGACTCTTGATTTGGGCTCCGGTCGTGAGATCAAGCCCCAAATCAGGCTCTGCACTCAGCGGGGAGTCCCCCTTGAGATTCTCTCTGTCTCTCCCCCTGCCCCCACCCCTGCTTGTGTGCTCTCTCTCTCTCTCTCTCTCCCTCCCTCCCTCCGTCTCTCTCTCTCTCTCCCTCCCTCTCTCTCTCTCTCAAATAGATAAATATATCTTTGGGGTGCCTGGGTGGTACAGTCAGTTAAGCGACCGACTCTAGGTTTTGACTCAGGTTGTGATCTCAGGGTCGTGAGATCGAGCCCTGCATCAGGCTCTGGGCTCAGTGCAGAGTCTGCTTGAGATTCTCTCTCCCTCTCCCCCTGCCCCTCCTGCTCTTTCTCTTGTTCTCTCTCTGTCTCTCAAATAAATAAATAAATCTTAAAAAAAAAAAAAAAAAGATTCAGGCAGAGAGGGAGCTACAAGGGCAAGAAGAAAGAGCTTAACTTTTCTGCTTAGTGCACTATTTCCTGGTGTCTCTTCTAAGAAAGAGATGTATATGTATCATCTAGTGTTTTCACCTTGTATTACCAATTGTCACAGTGGAGAGTCTCCTGATCACCTCTTGCTGGTGACTGCTGTGAATGGGCAGCATCCCTTTTGACACACAGGAAGATTTTCACAGAAAAAGACCCACGGACTTCTTATCACATTATTTCATTATAAAGTCAACTTACTTAAGCAATGCATACCAATTTGTTCTATACTACTTATGCCCCTTATTTGTGTCATCCCACTGTCCGTTGTAAGCCTAGCATTGCGGGTAAGTCACACCTTTAAGAATGGCCACCCCCCCCCCCAAAAAAACAAACAAACAAGAGAACCGTTGTTGGCAAGGATGTGAGAAAAGGGAACCATTGTGCAACTGTTGGTGGGATTGTAAACTGGTGCAGCCGCCATGGAAAACAATACGGAGGAACCTCAAAAGCTAAACAGGAGAACTACGGTACGATCCAGCAGTTCCGCTTCTGGGTATATACCCAAAAGAAGCGAAAGGACAGAGTCGAACAGGTATTTGTGTACCTGTGTTCATATAGCATTATTCACAATAGATAAAAGTGGAAGTAACCTAAGTGTCCATCAACAGATGAATGGGCCAAAAAGAAAAAAAAAAAAAAAAAAAGTGGCATATACCTACAATGGATCATTATTTGTCCTTTAAAAAGGAAAGAAAAACTGAGACATGCTACAATATGGATGAATCTTGAAGACATCATGCTCAGTGAAATATGCCAGTCACAGAAGGACAAATACTGTATGTATGAGGTATCCAAATTCATAGAGAAAGAGCGTATAGTGGTGGTTCCTGGGGGTTGGGAGGAGGAGGGAATGGGGAATAGGTGTTTAATGGGTACAGAGTTTCAGTTCAGAAAGATGAAAAAGTTTTAGAGATGGATGGCAGTGATGGTTGTACAACAATGGGAATGTACTTAATGCCACAGAGCTGTATATCTGAACATGGCTTAAAAGGTAAAATTTGTGTTATTTGTATTTTATTGCAATTAAAAGGCAGAGGGGAAACACTGTTGTAAAGATTGATATCTGGATAAAGAAGATGTGGTTCATATATATACAATGGAATATTACTTAGCCGTCAGAAAGGATGAATATCTACCATTTCCTTCGACATGGATGGAAATTGGAGGGAATTATGCTAAGTGAAATAAGTCAACCAGAGAAAGACAATTATCATATGGTTTCACTCATATGTGGAATATAAGGAATAGTGCAGAGGACAACAGGGGAAGGGAGGGAAAACTGAATGGGAAGAAATCAGAGAGGGAGACAAACCATGAGAGACTCTTGACTCGGGGAAACAAACGGAGGGTTTAGGAGAGGGAGGTGGGTGGGGGGAGGGGGTAACTGGGTGATGGGCTTTAAGGAGGGCACGTGATGTGATGAACACTGGGTGTTATACTCGACTAATGAATCATTGAACATTATATCAAAACTAATGATGTACTATATGTTGGCTAGTTGAATTTAAATTAAAAAAGAAAGATATCTGGAATATATGAAATGCTTCTACAAAACTGTAAGAAAGTCATCCTACCCATTTGTAGAAAGGTCATGACACCCGCATAAGATGATGCCACGGAAAAGGAAATTGAAATGGACAATAAGCATATAAAGGAGCTCAATCTCCTTAGTGGATGGAGAAATGCAAAAAAAAAAAAAAAAAAAAAGACCACCACCCCAAGCCCAGATGTAATCCGGTGAGATTATAATGCAATCTGGTGAGAATATGGAGCAGTTAGTACCCAACCGGCTGGTGGGAGTCATAAGTTGGAAACAATTTGGCTATACCGAATACTCACCTAGCCTATGACCTAGCAATAGGTCATCAACTCCTCGAAACTCCTGGGCTCCTTTAAACGCAGCAGAACACAATCGCACGTGTGCCAGACCCCGGAATATTGCCAGCGTCCCTGCTTGTAAGGGCTCTACAGTGGGAAGTATCCACACGTCCACGGACAAGAAAACGGATGAACGAGTTGAGGAGTGGTTCCACAGTGGTGTGCGCTCCAGCAGGGAAGACGAAAGCAGGACGGCTCTGCGGAATATAGTACAGGCACCGTCAGGGCGCAATGTTGGGTGAAAAAGGAAGCGGCGGAACACCAGGCAGGAGGCGGTACAGTTTATTGTACTCCCCAGGCAACACAGCAGGAGGCCAGGACAGCCAAGGATACGCACACGGGTCTCTAAGACGAAGCAAACCCCGACCAGCCGACCACCCAGAAAACGAACCGTAGAAAACGGAGGGGGTTGGTTGACACAGGACACGCAGCAGGATGGCTCTTCCTCTGCGAGCGGAGGCAGTGGGTGGGAAGGGCCCCGGGAGGAGACTGCGCAGGAACTGTGAAAAGTGTCCCACGTCGGGAAGGTGGAGGCTTGAGCACCTACGTGGTTCCACACTGCCGTATCCTTTTGTGATTTCCCAGGAAGAGGACCCGTGAAACGTCCTTGAATATGGTCGAACCGGAGCCGCCCAGCCGGGGCCTCGATGCTCGCTCGATGCTCGCTGCTCGCTCGATGCTCGATGCTCGCTCGATGCTCGCTGCTCGCTCGATGCTCGCTCGATGCTCGCTGCTCGCTCGATGCTCGCTGCTCGCTCGATGCTCGCTCGATGCTCGCTGCTCGCTCGATGCTCGCTCGATGCTCGATGCTCGCTCGATGCTCGCTCGATGCCCGATGCTCGCTCGATGCCCGATGCTCGCTCGATGCCCGATGCTCGCTCGATGCTCGATGCTCGGCACCAGCGCGCCCGGAGGGGGCAGTTTGGTCCAGGGGGCGTGTCTCGGCCGAGGCCCCGCCTCCCGCATGCGCGCTGCGCCGGCCAATCAGCAACGCCCCCGCCCAGGCGAGGCTGGCGAGCTCCTCTCCCGCGCGAGGCCCTCAGAGGAGCGTCGCGGAGGACGTGGGGTGGAGGTCGCTGTGCAGGTGGAGGGATGGAGGGAGGAGGGACAGAGAGACAGAGGATGGGGGTGAGGCGTAGGGGACCCTCAGGGAGGCCCAGGCGGGTCGGGGAGGCGGGCCCGGCGGCACTGTGTGGCCACGGGGGTCTCCTCAGACGTGAGGGTGGGGCCAGGGTGTGGGGCAGCGGCGGCTGGGCTGGCCGCTGAGGTGATGTCCCCGCGGGGTCCTCGGGGGCTCCGGCAGGACACGACGAGGCCCCCGAGGGCGGGGCCGGCAGGGCAGGCAGCGGGTCCGACGGTCCCCACTTCCTGGGAGGGCCACACCTGGTGAGGAGGGTCCGTCTGCGTCTGTCCCTCCTGCCCGGCCCCCCGGCAGGGCGGTTTGGTCCCCGGAGGCCGTCCTGGGGTCCAGATGGCGTGTCGAGGAGCCGCCCTAGACCCGACGGTCCCCGGACAGGTCCGGACAGGTGCAGAACGGTTTATTCCCCGTCCATGCGGAGGGGGACACTTGACGTTAGTCCCGGCCACGGTTGGGCCTCCAGACCAGCACGTTGTCCCGCGGGGGCCTCGGGGTGGGGACGGCCTCTGTCCCAGCGTAGGGCGACAGAGTGTGGCGGAAGGTCCTGGCACTCAGATGTCCCGGGGCTGGTCGCATGCGCTCGGTCGGAGCCGGGGGGCGGGGGGAGGGAGGGGTCCACCGTCCCCATCGTCTTTGTCCCCTCCTGGTCCAGCAAGAGACACGAGGACACACACACTCTCCGATCCGCGCAGAGGACCCTTGCCTGGCCTCGCTCACTGACCGGGTCCCCCCGTTTCCTTAACGCGTGTCTGTGCCCACAGCGTGCAGGAGAGCTCAGAAGGCACCTCCTCGGGATGGCGCCGGCTGGCAGGAAGCGCCTGGGCAGAGCCGCGAAGGCCCCGGTGGTGGCTCAGGGTACGGCAGCCCGTGACTCTGGGGGACAAGAGAGAAGAGAGCTGAGGGGGCCGGAGGCTGAAGGTACTGCCTATCCGACACCTTTTGCAGATACAGCGCTTGCTGATGACGCACGCGGGGCAGGCCACCGCTTCGGAGTCCTCGGCGTTGTAAACAGTAAAATCCTCGTGTGTGTGTGTCTGTCTGTCTGTCTCGGTCTCTGTGTGTCTGTCAGTCTGTCTCTGTGTGTGGTGTGTGTGTGGGGGGGGGTGTCTGTTCTGTCTCTCTGTGTGTCTGTCTGTCTCTGCGTGTGGTGTGTGTGTGTGTGTGTGTGTGTGTGTGTGTGTGTAAAGCAGTTCCAGGTACCAGAGGTGGCCCACTTGATCCTCCTGTCCCAAACCAGGATTCCCGAGGCTTAGATCGCAGCTCTTCTGCTCCCCCGCAGTCCTTCTTTCCCAAATACCTCGCGCCGGCTGGGTGATGTACTCTGGCATTAACCTGGAAGGGCCTGTAACACCGTCTCCGTCGCATGGTCCTGGTCCCTGATCTAGTGTCGTCTGGCCTTGCACACGCATGCTCCCTTTCCTGGGCCTGCCTTAAGAAAACTTTTGTTTGCGAGACGGAGCCCTAAAAAACTCCACGGGGAAGGTATTGCTCCCTGAAAACGGATCAAAATGCCATACTTCATTTTACTGTTTCAGAGTTAAATGCAGTTAGCCGACATGTAGTGCATCGTTAGTTTGCGACAGAACGTTCGGTGATTCCTTAGCTGCGTATAACACCCGGTGCTCATCACATCATCACGTGCCCTCCTTAGTGCCCACCACCATACTTCGTTTTAAAATGTTTTCCGCTTTTATTTCAACGCAGGAAACAGTCCACTAACTGAATACTACGGGGGAAGAAGGCCTTCTGCAGTAACGTTTGAGGAAGATGTGGGGTAATGTGTTCATAGTATTTTCACTCACCAGATCAAGTCAACTTGGCTTACATAACAATTATTCTCTGTAAAATCCTAGAATGAGACATTTTTTCCAAAACAAACATGATCTTTGTTTATCCTTAATAATGTTTGATGCAACGTCTTCACAGGAATGAAATACAGAAGATGCTGCAAGGACTTGGAGGTATGCTTAAGTGATGTTGGCGGTGGAAAAAAAAATGGTTTTAAACCATACAGCTTTTATGAATGGAAATGTTAGTGAGTGGTCTGCAACACTGATTTTAATGCCTTGTTCTCGTATGTGGGATATTACACAGGTATTTAGTGTGATTCAACTTTGCAAGTTTCTTTACTGACCTTTTCCATTGATGTGGAAAAGTAAAAATGGTACTAACCTTGATGAGGTAAGAATGATGCCATTATTTTTACACACATGTGCATGTAATATAAATTAATATAAATTAAGCAGAGAAGGGCGCCTGGGTGGCTCAGTCGGTTGAGCGACTGCCTCCGGCTCGGGTCATGATCCTGGAGTCCCGGGATCGAGTCCCGCATCGGGCTCCCTGCTCGGCGGGGAGTCTGCTTCTCCCTCTGACCCTCCCCCCTCTCATGTGCTCTCTTTCTCTATCTCATTCTCTCTCAAATAAATAAATAAAATCTTTAAAAAAAAAATTAAACAGAGAAAAGTTTGAGCCTCCTTTTGTGTGCACAGATTAGGTGATCTATCCATTTTTAATGTCAATTTTAAATTTCCTTAATTCAGTTACTTCTCATAACTTTCCAGTGTCCTGCTCTGTGGGGCAGCAGCACAGATTGAATCCTCCAAAAAACAAACAAACAAAACACTCTTTATTGTTACTTTCCATTAGCAAACCGTGTAGCTGCAAACTAAAGAACTCTCCTAGCTAGTGAGAAATACATAATCATATCCAAACTCCTGAGTTTCATGTTGTCTGCTCAGATGTCAGTTACACCATCTGCACTACAGGACAGGACCCTTAGCGGGGTCCAAGTCAATTTACGGCTCTTCGATAGAGATCATCCTTACAAGCAAGTACGTTTTGAAGGCTTTGCTCTATTTGGTGGTGACAAAGTGCTTGCTTTGTGAGCTGTCTGACAAACTTCTTACTATAGATGGATTCCGGATGTATAAAATATTGTTATTATAGTGCAGATCCTTCATGACTACCGAAAAATAAGTATTGATTGTAGATCCACAAAGTCAAATCATATGATTTGCAAAGCTTTATTTGAAGTATTAAGATTCTGTGAGATGCAGCACTTATGGATAAAAGTGTTATGTAAAAAGCTCCATGAAAATATTTTTAAAATGTTTCTGAATTCATTTATTTAAATTAGAATTTTTACACCCGCAGCCCTTGTCTCTTTTAGTAAAACACAGTTAAAAGCATCACGCACTAGATCGCTTGAAAAATAATTTTTTTTAATGTGCGATATAATTATTTTTATCCTTTTGAGGATCATTTTTAAGAAAACACTTTTGCGCGTTCTATATAATGCATTCTTCCTTTAAATTTAATTTAATTTTATTATGTTACGTTAGTCACCGTACAGTACATCATTAGTTTTTGATGTAGTGATCCACGATTCGTTGTTTTCGTATAACACCCGGTGCTCCATGCAGTACGTGCCCTCCTTAATACCCATCACCGGGCTAACCCATCCCCCCACACCCCTCCCCTCTAGAACCCTCAGTTTGTTTCTCGGAGTCTATGGACTGACTCATGGTTCGTCTCCGCCTCCGATTCCCACCCCCTTCATCTTTCCCTTCCTTCTCCTAATGTCCTCCGTGTTATTCCTTATGTCCCACAAATCAGTGAAACCATATGATAATTGACTTTCTCTGCTCGACTTACTTCACTTAGCATATATAATGCATTCTAATGGTAATCCACCTAAACATGTCCCTTGAATTGGAGGATATTTTATACATTTAGAGAAATTTGCCTTTTAGCTGTTTTCTCACAAGGAAGTTAAAGTCTGTCCTTGGGGTTCCCTGTACGCATTTTGATAATGGAAAATATTTTGATTACTATCCCCTTTTCATTATCTCTAAGCTAAAAGGTGACCTGCAGTTAGAAAAATTATAACTGGGATACTAGTACCAGAAAGATTTTACAGAAAATAGTGAGCAAATCTTGCTTTTTGAAATGATGCCTGTGTTATAATTTTTATTTTACTTATTTTATTTTTTAAAGTGTAATTGGTGTACAGTATTATATTAGTCCCAGGTATACGACATAGTGATTGGACATTTATGATGTCTGTATTATAAATTTTAAATGTCTTTGCATATTGCTGAGACAACATTTACACATATTGACTCGTATATATGAAAACAAAATAATTTTCAACACTAAATTTCAATGAATACTTTCTATACAGTTGACATTAAGCAGGCTCTTCTTGCAAAGAGAAAAATGTTCGAAGTGAATGCCAAAGCTCTTGTCAAAACCACTAACGAAAAAATTGAGCATGTTTGGAACATACAGCAAGAACAAAGGTGAAGTTGTTGGGTTTTGTTGTTTTGTTTTGTTTTTAAGTCACGATGACATTTGTATCATTTCTTAGTATTCGTTGGTGCGAATAACCTAAGGCAAATTCTATTATATTGAATTTTCCAGCGAAAAAAATAGATTTTGCTTGATTTTCTTCTAAGCAGATAAATTCTGTTAACCTCACTCCTTAACAGAATTGAGATGTATCTCCCGGAAGCCAATAAAGATGACCTTTTTTTCCCTTTCAAATAACAATTGAGTTTTCTTCCTATAACATTAATTCGTATTTATTCTAGGCCTACACTAGCTGAACTTCAGGTAAATGTCTTAAACCATTGTTCTTGTGATAGTTAACTGTATTCAGTTATGTAGAAAAGGTTGATCTTATGTTATAAATAATTTGCATATTTTAGTAAATTGTGTTCACGGTTCTTTCTTAAAAACCATTGTTGTGCCAATGAGGGGAAATATTTAAGTGAAATATTCCTGTTTGGAAACCTTCTATGATAAATGGATATGATATCCTTATTGAATCTACTTATCATATCAGAACATACATGTTCTTCAGTAAGAAGAAATGGAAAGTAAACTGCTTTTAGATAAAATGAATTTTTCTGGAAAATTGATAGTACAGTAAATCCTCACTAGTTTTTAAGAGGTAAGGCATGTGAGATAGCTTATATGTTGGTCAGTCAGGGACGATACTTTTGGAATAAGAGTAAATTGTTCGTGTAGCCTTTCTGTTTCTCAGGAGACTATTTCAGCTGCTATTACGCTGTTACTGCCGTCTCCTTTTATGGTGTAAATTGTGTCAAATCAATTTTGTTTTGAATATGGTTAATTTTTCCGTATCTTTATGAGGTGTGACGGTGCTCATTATTGTGTTTTACAGGCAGAATCTTCATCTCAAATATTCTCAGCAGTTTCTGACTTTGTATCGGGCGTGGGATACAGACATGCGGAAAGCCCGGGAACAAGAAGAAAAACTAGCTGTTGGTATCAGCCTTGGCTTTAAAATTGATTTATTTATTGTATCAAAGTCTCAAGTGGCAGTAGGCCATGCAAAAACAGAGCAGAGAATGTAGAGTCCGTGAGCCCAGATGGGTAAAGATGGGTGGAAGATGTAGCGGTGGGAGACTGAATGTTCTATTTGGATTGCCTCAGTCTACTTAGTGATATAGGAAGGTCACCAGTTAAGAGTTAGAGTGGTGGAGGAGGTGTTGCCTTTGAGGGGCAGAGAAGAAGTCCTGGAAGTGTTTCCTGAGAGCGGGCCAGCGAATGGACTAGGGAAATATCATTGCCAAGCAGCATTATGGGTCTAATTGAGGTTAGTGTCATAGTGATCATGAATTTAAGGTGAGACCCCCCTCTGCATG
Source organism: Mirounga angustirostris (assembly GCF_029215605.1). NCBI lineage: Eukaryota > Metazoa > Chordata > Mammalia > Carnivora > Phocidae > Mirounga > Mirounga angustirostris. The sequence continues at coordinate 26,828 of NW_026992008.1, read as the reverse complement.
GTTGTGGCAGAGCAGCTGGAGAGTTGGATTTTCCAGGGTTGCGGTTTAGCCACGCAGATCAACAGAGCGAAAAGGGGGCAAGGTACACGTGCAAGCACATAGGCGTAATGATTGGCCGTGGAATTTAAGCCAAGAAGGAGGAAAAGGGAGAATATGAGAGTGGGGACTGGGGACCATGAAAAGTCGCAGGATCGATGGGATGTTAATCCTGAAAGAGCATTGAACTGTAGTAAAAAGGGTAGAGAGCTACAAACAGGGAGGTAGAGGTTGAATGTCGGGGGCGGGGGGAAGGGGACAAACAGTATAGCACAGTGCTCAAGAGCCTGGACTCTGGAACCATTTTGGGGGGCTCCGATCCTGGTTGACCAGCACTAGCTGTGAAATCAGGGACAAATTGTTTATCTCTGTACCTCACTCAGTTTCCTCACCTATGAAAGGAGACGAGACATAGTAAGAGTACTTGCCTCATAGAGTTGTTTTGAGAATTAAATGAGATCATATATAATAAGTTTATTTAAAATGGCTCAGAACAGTACCTGACACACAGTTCCTATATAAGTCTCTGCTCTACTTAATATTATGTCGATGTTGCAGTTATTGGGAATGACAGAATCCAGGGTGTGACTATGTAAGTGAGTGACTAAAGTAGGGAAGAGGACAAAATTATTGCTGGAGATTAGGTCAAGGAACAGAGAGGCTAGGATCATCTGTATGCATACTGAAATGACCAAGAATTAATACATGTTTCGAATGTTGTTAAGAAAGAATATCTCTGGGACGTCTGGGTGGCTCAGTCGGCTAAGCGTCTGCCTTCGGCTCAGGTCATGATCCCAGGGTCCTGGGATCAAGGCCCACATCGGGCTCCTTGCTCAGCAGGAAGCCTGCTTCTCCCTCTGCCTCTGCCCCTCCCCCTGCTTGTGCGCTCTCTGTCTCTGTCTCTGTCTGATAATAAATAAAATCTTAAAGAAAGAAAGAAAGAAAGAAAGAAAGAAAGAAAGAAAGAAAGAAAGAAAGAGAAAGAAAGAAAGAAAGAAAGAAAGAAAGAAAGAAAGAAAGAAAGAAAGAAAGAAAGAAAGAAAGAAAGAAAGAAAGAAAGAAAGAATATCTCTTCTGAAACTACTGTTAGGAAGGATTAGTGTATAGATTTTTGCCTACTTGTGGTAAACACATTTTTGGAAGGGTCATTTGTGGATTTTGAAGTCAAAAATTAAAACATGTTTTCAGTATTGGTGAGAAAGACAATTTCCTACTTAATGGCTACTAGGTAGGATCATCGTATTGTTTCTGTATATTAGTGGTGAATAAACTTGGTCACAAAAGTTGTTAAAACAGGAAATGTTAACAAGTATCGATTTAAAGAATATTCCTTTCAAACTTGATGTATAATTATGTTTTCTAAATATTAAATGTTACCCACATTTTATCACCCTTTTCTTTTATATTTGTAGGATATGTTCCGAGAGCAACGAAAGATTCTTCAACAAGCTAGAGCTGTTCAGAACCAGAGACTGCAAAAAATTAAAAACTTACATGAGCAATTCTTAAAGGTCTGTTGTATTTGGCAACACAATACATTCTTATAAAACATAATATGTAGGCGCGCCTGGGTGGCTCAGTCAGTTGAGCAACCGACTGCTGGTTTTGGCTCAGGTCGTGGGTCCTGATCTCATGGGTTGTGGGATCGAGCCCCGCCTCGTGCCTCCTGCTTAGCGGGGAGTCTGCTTGAAGATTCTCTCCTTCTGCCCCTCCTCCCACTTGCATGTGCACATGCTCTCTCTCTCTCTCTCTCTCATAAGTAAGTAAATATTTTAAAATATATACATAAAATGTATGTAAAAGTAGAAGACTGTTTCTTTCCAAATCTTTGGGGAAGGGGGAACCATTTAGGTTATACATCTAAATTGTTAAACATTGTCCATTTGGAATTCATCGTTTGGGATTTAACGTAATTGGTACATGCATTTTTATTTTTAGAATTAATTAATAGTTTTGTGGGAGTCATCTAAAACAGGGAACTGTAAAGAGGGAATTTTACCTAGAAATACATGTATTGTGAAGAAAACTGGTACTTTATTAACACTTTAATCATAATTTTTTGTTCAACAATCAGTTTTGAGGAGATCGGCAATAAATTCATAGTGGAAACTAGGAAGTCTATAAATCACTTCTACGTGTCTTTTACTTGCGTTAACGGTTTCTGTTAAATATGAGTAGGCAGTTGTAATTGATGAATAGCACTTCTATATTCAAATGCGTTACATGAGTGTTTTATGGCATATTTGCTTTTGGAATATTAGACTAATAATGACTTTATATGCATACTTAAAATCATAAGAAAAGGTCTAAATGTATAACAGAATGAAAAAGCCAGAGGAGGACTAAACGTTTGTGAGTTGAGAATGATCTGCTGGGATATTTGCACATTAGCAAATTGTCCTCAGTGACACAGACCTCTTCTTCGTGCAGATATATACTTGTTTAGGAGGCAGTGGAAGCCTGCACATTCCCCTTCTTTTTTCTTGGTGTGTGTATGTGGGCGGGGAGGGAGGGGCGGCGGAGGGGAGTGGGAGGTGTACTTTACCTCTGCAGCTGTACCTTAATATCTTTCTTTGAATTCCCACTGCCACTGCCCCGAGTTCAGGATCTCATCATTCCCTGCTTATACTATTAAACTCTCATCTGAGTTCTCTCTCCTCCGGTCCATCCTTCCCAGTTCTGCAATATGATGTTCCAAAACGTATACCTTCCCTCCTGAAAACCTGCCATTAGCTTCCCACTTAAACACTCGGGTATTCAACGTCTGCCCTGTAACAAGACTCCCTTTGTAGTTTTATACTTACATTCCTCCTTTCCTCCCACCCCTCCAGTACACTAACTCACCATTACTTCCTTGTTTCTAGGGTACTTTCAATTCCCTCTTCCCTTTACCTACTGAAATCTTACTCTTTTGCCAGCTAAATCAGAATCAATCTTATTTTCCAGTACACAGTCATGGCAAGTTGTGTTTCCTTAATTGTTACAAAGTTTTTGTGTTGTTTTTATTTACATGTCTTTTTATTCTCACTGGAATAAGGAAGGAAGAGATCGTGCATTCATTTCCCAAATTCCTCCGCAGCACTTAACAGTACTTCTTACGTAGTATGGGCTAGATCACTATTTGTTAAGTGAACAGTAAGGATTTAGAACACGTTTGTTTTTCATAACTTAAAGAGGTCGTGTTACAGATCATTTTATTCCCTCCAATGGAATCATGTTACATTGATTTTTACTCATTATAAGTGCAGTGCTACATGGTATTTAGAAAGCTTATTAGAGAGATTTAAAATCATGGTATTTCATTCTGTGGGACTGCCAGTCTTTTTTTTCCCCTCCACCTTGACCTTAACTGTTTATTAACCCATTGTTTCGAGCAAAGCGTACTACTGTCATGCCTCTATAATAATAATAATATTTGACTCAAACACAACATTTAAAAAATTTCCTAAGTGGGTATTTTGATCTCCATGTATTAGGTCTAATATTTTATTTGGAATAAATAACGAGCATCCTTTGAATATTAAGAATCGTTACTTTTGAAATTTAATTTTTTAAAAGATTTTATTTATTTTTGGGGGGGGAGAGAGAGAGAGAGAGAGAGAGAGAGAGCGCCCATGAGCAGGGGGAGGGGCAGAGGGAGATGGAGAAGCAGACTCCCCGCCGAGCAGGGAGCTCGACGTGGGGGCTCGATCCCAGGACCCCGAGATCATGACCTGAGCCGAAGGCAGACGCTTAACTGACTGAGCCACCCAGGCGCCCCTTGAAATTTTTAATTTTACATGTTTGGAGCATGAGATGAAAAGTGGTGGTTTGTAACTGAACTAGGCTTTTTGTTTTAGAGTATGCAGGACTTAGAGAAGGCCCATGAACATCTTCTTACTGATGAACAAAGCGAAGTTAGGGAAGACATGACCAAGCTGCAAAACAAAATTATGATGGAAGCTGTGAGTGGTGTATATTTAATATTAAGAACTAAGGAGGGATGTGGGCATTGGGGCATTTTGTTGGCCAAACTGTATGTCACAATTACCTAAATGACACGCGAATGTTTAATATTTCCTTCCCTGCAACAGCAGCAGCAAGCGCTGGCAGTTGTTCAGAAGTCTCTTCATTCCCTGTTGTTCTGATGACTTTGAAGAAAGAACAGGAACCCAAGTCTTATGATACAAGTGTAACATTAGCTACACTGAACCACGTTGTAGTAGTTTAAAAATCATAGTTGAAATCAGTACATCTTGTTTATCATAGCTTGCTTGGTAAAGTGCAAGAATCCATTCCGGTTAAAACCCCCAACCCTAAACAGTGATGTGGATCGCAGCAATTCCACAATTATATGTATTACGCTTTCAGCCCTTCGTTAGTAATGACTTTTTGTACTTAACCCTGTCAGTTAACTTTTAACAATAACGATGATTTAATTCTAGGCTTGGCCTCAGTGGATCTGTATCAGTCCCAAAAGGTTCAAAGCACAAGTACAGAAAGAAGGCTACATTGCTTTTCCTAAAGGAAAAAAAAAATTAAAGAATATAAAATCTATCTTATCCATGTACCTGCTTGTATTTACTCATTAGTTTACAGAGCCAATTCCAATAAAAATATGATTTCAGAAGAAAATGTACTCTACTGCCTTATAAAAATTATTGAAAGTAAACATGAGATTGTGTTTTTGAATAAATTAAACTGCCTAAAATCACTGGGAGAACAGAACTACATATATAAATATCCGTGCTGAGACATGGGTTTGTGAAATGTCATTTCCACCACGACATCAAAATGTCATTTACTTGGTGTTGGTTCACTATTAAATGACACCTGCCCTTAGCATTGATTGAAAGTATTTCATTAATATGCACATATACTTAATCACTTATGGTCTGAGTATTTCACATCTGTCTATAAAGAAAGATAAATTACCTACAGTGCTTTGTTTTCAAGTTTAATATTCATTGAGTATGTGGAATGTTGATTTTTATATTTGAGAACTAAGAACTTGAATAATTCTTATACCTTTCCTTTTGTAATGGGCATTTTTCTTTTTTTTACGTTTAATAACAACACCATCTTCATTTGGGCACATTATTTAATAAACATGACATTGTTTCAGAATATATTTGGAATAAGTCAGTTAAATATATTTTTGTGAATTACTGAGATTGTTTTCAAGAATCATTCAGAACAAAACAATCCCATTTGGAGGAGAGGAATGATTTTCTCCTGTTTTTTTGCATGGTGTTTTGTTTTGTTTTGCTTTGTTTTACATTAATTCTGACCCGTATATACCACCCTTCTGTTTGTTTTAAGGTTTTCCAAGTTTTTAAAAATAAGCCCATATAGAATCTCTTTTTCTAACTGCAATAATGTATACAGGAATAAATGAGTCCTCCACCACTTTCCAATATTTGACATTACGGGGAGAATTTAATTGCTCAATTTCGCATGTTTGTAAAGAACTTTCCTTTTAAGCCAACACATGTGTTGGTGTATGTGTCTGAAGTTCTGTTCCAAACTCCTAAGAAGGTCCTTATTTGGGAAGTTTTCCAGTAGCTATAGAGACAAAAATAAGTACTCCAAAGGTCCCTGTGAAAGTTCTAGTGTTCATACTAAGCCATCTAATTTTACTTGAGAGTGCAGAGACGATAATCAGTACATAATGTACTCAGTGATCAAACCGTTGACATTTATTTCATCCCCTGACAACCTCAAATGAGTAAATACCCACTTGAAGCAACTTTGGCTGATATTCTAAGGGGAAGAAATATTTTGCCATTATATTATAATTATTTATATATTTATACATAATTTTCCATTATATATTATTTGTATACATATTATAATTATACATATGTATATTATATATATTCTAACATATATATTAGACTTTATTTTTTAAAACAGGTTCAGGTTCACAGCAAAATAGAGAAGTCTTTTTTTTTTTTTCGCCCAAGTAAGCGGGTTTTACTTCAGGTTCATTTTTCCACTACCTTTCACTATAGTTGCTTTCAGGGAGAGCACTCAAAGGAAAGATGATGGAAATGAATCTGGTACTGGCTTATTTAAACCAGAAAGTATTTTAAGAATCCAATAAAACTAGGGCGCCTGGGTGGCTCAGATGGTTAAGCGTCTGCTTTCGGCTCAGGTCATGATCCCAGGGTCCTGGGATAGGGCCCCACATCGAGCTCCCTGCTCCTTGGGAGCCTGCTTCTCCCTCTGCCTCTGCCTCTGCCTCTCTCTCTCTCCCCCTGTCTCTCATGAATAAATAAATAAAATCTTAAAAAAAAAAAAAAAAGAATCCAATAAAACTAGGTAGAATTCAGTTCTTGGTACTTGTTTTAAGTATTACTGGCTGCCATAAAGAAAGGTCATAAGAAGCTATGGCACATTGTTAAGAAGGACAATTTTCTTCAGTCCTCAGTCCTGACCCAGTCCTTATCCTCAGTGTCTGGTTAACTGTGGACCTTCCGTCTGAAACCCAACCCTGCAGGACCACCCTCCCCACCTCTGTCCCTCCTCACACATCTGCTTCTTCCCTTTCCTCCTCCTTCCCCACATTCAGAGAACACACACATACACACACACACACCCATCTCTTCACAACTTGTTTATTGTATTTTATTTTATTTTTTTAAAGATTTATTTATTCACTTGAGAGAGTGAGAATGAGAGAGAGAGTACATGAGAGGGGGGAGGGTTAGAGGGAGAAGCAGGCTCCTCGCTGAGCAGGGAGCCCGACGCGGGACTCGATCCAGGGACTCCAGGATCATGACCCGAGCCGAAGGCAGTTGCTTAACCAACTGAGCCACCCAGGCGCCCTCATTTATTTTATTTTAATCATCGATGGGTGTACCCTGTTGGTTGGTTTATGGTTGGTCTCTAAGTAGTTAGCCATTTCTCAGGGGCCAGACCTCAGAGACTTGGCAGATAGTTCTGAGGTCTCTGGCCTCTGAAGCTCTGAATGCCCAGGTGGTCACTTGAAGTGGTTGGAGATCTCCGTGCTGTCTTGTTCCTGTTCTGGCTCATTTTGATACAGTTCCTTGTTGTGCCTGTGATAATGGCCACATAATGTTGACCCTCTTGCTTTCTTAGATTTAATCAAAGGGCTGGGTGTCTATGGCCATACCACCCTGAATGTGCCCAATCTCATCTAATCAAGGGGCTGGGGGTTTCTGGACAGGCTTTTTTTGTTGTTCTCAAACTCCCTTGAAGGTGTGTTTTTACTCTCATGGTCGTCTTCAGGACCTGGAAGGACAATGGGGTGAGCAGAGAGGGGTACTGGTTTGGAAGAAGAGGATGGGGCATGGATGGGAACAGGGGCTTCAGGAGAAGGATGCAGTCTGAGAAGGGAGTCTGTGTGAAGCAAGAACACGGGAGGAGCTTTAAAGGGGAATGCTTTTACACTGTTGGTGGGAATGTAGGGCTTAGGTGGGATCATCTCACCTTGCCACTGCCTCTGGACCTGGATTGACAGGTGGTCTTCCTCTTCTTCCTCCCTCTTGGGGTCAGTTATTACATAACTATGCTAGAGGCTTGTGGTTTCCTGGTCATCTTTGCCATATCGAACCTTCCCAGTGGTCTAACCTCGGCCTCCTGACCTCCCTATACACAGCCCTCCCCAGGATAGTGACGGGCCGTACCTCTCAGTTTTGTTTGGTCAGGAAGGCTCTCCCCCTGCTGCCAATGGTCGCACTGGCTTACACATCACAGTACACCATCCTGACATTCTTTGGTGGGGGTGGGAGGATGTTGGGGTGGACAAGATGAAGCTCCAGCATCACAAATCACCATCTTCACTTGTCCATAGTGAAGGAGGAAATTTTCCGTGAGTTTCTTGCTAACCAAATTGCCCTACATTCCCACCAACAGTGTAAAAGCATTCACCTTTTTCCACAACCTCGCCAACATTTGTTGTTTCCTGCCTTGTTAATTTTTGCCATTCTAACTGGTGTAAGTGGCAAGGTGTAAACTCCTCTTCTTCACCTTTGACTCTGCCCTTTTAAAGCTCACAGACACATACACCAACACATGTGTTGGCTTAAAAGGAAAGTTCTTTACAAACATGCGAAATTGAGCAATTAAATTCTCCCCGTAATGTCAAATATTGGAAAGTGGTGGAGGACTCATTTATTCCTGTATACATTATTGCAGTTAGAAAAAGAGATTCTATATGGGCTTATTTTTAAAAACTTGGAAAACCTTAAAACAAACAGAAGGGTGGTATATACGGGTCAGAATTAATGTAAAACAAAGCAAAACAAAACAAAACACCATGCAAAAAAACAGGAGAAAATCATTCCTCTCCTCCAAATGGGATTGTTTTGTTCTGAATGATTCTTGAAAACAATCTCAGTAATTCACAAAAATATATTTAACTGACTTATTCCAAATATATTCTGAAACAATGTCATGTTTATTAAATAATGTGCCCAAATGAAGATGGTGTTGTTATTAAACGTAAAAAAAAGAAAAATGCCCATTACAAAAGGAAAGGTATAAGAATTATTCAAGTTCTTAGTTCTCAAATATAAAAATCAACATTCCACATACTCAATGAATATTAAACTTGAAAACAAAGCACTGTAGGTAATTTATCTTTCTTTATAGACAGATGTGAAATACTCAGACCATAAGTGATTAAGTATATGTGCATATTAATGAAATACTTTCAATCAATGCTAAGGGCAGGTGTCATTTAATAGTGAACCAACACCAAGTAAATGACATTTTGATGTCGTGGTGGAAATGACATTTCACAAACCCATGTCTCAGCACGGATATTTATATATGTAGTTCTGTTCTCCCAGTGATTTTAGGCAGTTTAATTTATTCAAAAACACAATCTCATGTTTACTTTCAATAATTTTTATAAGGCAGTAGAGTACATTTTCTTCTGAAATCATATTTTTATTGGAATTGGCTCTGTAAACTAATGAGTAAATACAAGCAGGTACATGGATAAGATAGATTTTATATTCTTTAATTTTTTTTTTCCTTTAGGAAAAGCAATGTAGCCTTCTTTCTGTACTTGTGCTTTGAACCTTTTGGGACTGATACAGATCCACTGAGGCCAAGCCTAGAATTAAATCATCGTTATTGTTAAAAGTTAACTGACAGGGTTAAGTACAAAAAGTCATTACTAACGAAGGGCTGAAAGCGTAATACATATAATTGTGGAATTGCTGCGATCCACATCACTGTTTAGGGTTGGGGGTTTTAACCGGAATGGATTCTTGCACTTTACCAAGCAAGCTATGATAAACAAGATGTACTGATTTCAACTATGATTTTTAAACTACTACAACGTGGTTCAGTGTAGCTAATGTTACACTTGTATCATAAGACTTGGGTTCCTGTTCTTTCTTCAAAGTCATCAGAACAACAGGGAATGAAGAGACTTCTGAACAACTGCCAGCGCTTGCTGCTGCTGTTGCAGGGAAGGAAATATTAAACATTCGCGTGTCATTTAGGTAATTGTGACATACAGTTTGGCCAACAAAATGCCCCAATGCCCACATCCCTCCTTAGTTCTTAATATTAAATATACACCACTCACAGCTTCCATCATAATTTTGTTTTGCAGCTTGGTCATGTCTTCCCTAACTTCGCTTTGTTCATCAGTAAGAAGATGTTCATGGGCCTTCTCTAAGTCCTGCATACTCTAAAACAAAAAGCCTAGTTCAGTTACAAACCACCACTTTTCATCTCATGCTCCAAACATGTAAAATTAAAAATTTCAAGGGGCGCCTGGGTGGCTCAGTCAGTTAAGCGTCTGCCTTCGGCTCAGGTCATGATCTCGGGGTCCTGGGATCGAGCCCCCACGTCGAGCTCCCTGCTCGGCGGGGAGTCTGCTTCTCCATCTCCCTCTGCCCCTCCCCCTGCTCATGGGCGCTCTCTCTCTCTCTCTCTCTCTCTCTCTCCCCCCCCAAAAATAAATAAAATCTTTTAAAAAATTAAATTTCAAAAGTAACGATTCTTAATATTCAAAGGATGCTCGTTATTTATTCCAAATAAAATATTAGACCTAATACATGGAGATCAAAATACCCACTTAGGAAATTTTTTAAATGTTGTGTTTGAGTCAAATATTATTATTATTATAGAGGCATGACAGTAGTACGCTTTGCTCGAAACAATGGGTTAATAAACAGTTAAGGTCAAGGTGGAGGGGAAAAAAAAGACTGGCAGTCCCACAGAATGAAATACCATGATTTTAAATCTCTCTAATAAGCTTTCTAAATACCATGTAGCACTGCACTTATAATGAGTAAAAATCAATGTAACATGATTCCATTGGAGGGAATAAAATGATCTGTAACACGACCTCTTTAAGTTATGAAAAACAAACGTGTTCTAAATCCTTACTGTTCACTTAACAAATAGTGATCTAGCCCATACTACGTAAGAAGTACTGTTAAGTGCTGCGGAGGAATTTGGGAAATGAATGCACGATCTCTTCCTTCCTTATTCCAGTGAGAATAAAAAGACATGTAAATAAAAACAACACAAAAACTTTGTAACAATTAAGGAAACACAACTTGCCATGACTGTGTACTGGAAAATAAGATTGATTCTGATTTAGCTGGCAAAAGAGTAAGATTTCAGTAGGTAAAGGGAAGAGGGAATTGAAAGTACCCTAGAAACAAGGAAGTAATGGTGAGTTAGTGTACTGGAGGGGTGGGAGGAAAGGAGGAATGTAAGTATAAAACTACAAAGGGAGTCTTGTTACAGGGCAGACGTTGAATACCCGAGTGTTTAAGTGGGAAGCTAATGGCAGGTTTTCAGGAGGGAAGGTATACGTTTTGGAACATCATATTGCAGAACTGGGAAGGATGGACCGGAGGAGAGAGAACTCAGATGAGAGTTTAATAGTATAAGCAGGGAATGATGAGATCCTGAACTCGGGGCAGTGGCAGTGGGAATTCAAAGAAAGATATTAAGGTACAGCTGCAGAGGTAAAGTACACCTCCCACTCCCCTCCGCCGCCCCTCCCTCCCCGCCCACATACACACACCAAGAAAAAAGAAGGGGAATGTGCAGGCTTCCACTGCCTCCTAAACAAGTATATATCTGCACGAAGAAGAGGTCTGTGTCACTGAGGACAATTTGCTAATGTGCAAATATCCCAGCAGATCATTCTCAACTCACAAACGTTTAGTCCTCCTCTGGCTTTTTCATTCTGTTATACATTTAGACCTTTTCTTATGATTTTAAGTATGCATATAAAGTCATTATTAGTCTAATATTCCAAAAGCAAATATGCCATAAAACACTCATGTAACGCATTTGAATATAGAAGTGCTATTCATCAATTACAACTGCCTACTCATATTTAACAGAAACCGTTAACGCAAGTAAAAGACACGTAGAAGTGATTTATAGACTTCCTAGTTTCCACTATGAATTTATTGCCGATCTCCTCAAAACTGATTGTTGAACAAAAAATTATGATTAAAGTGTTAATAAAGTACCAGTTTTCTTCACAATACATGTATTTCTAGGTAAAATTCCCTCTTTACAGTTCCCTGTTTTAGATGACTCCCACAAAACTATTAATTAATTCTAAAAATAAAAATGCATGTACCAATTACGTTAAATCCCAAACGATGAATTCCAAATGGACAATGTTTAACAATTTAGATGTATAACCTAAATGGTTCCCCCTTCCCCAAAGATTTGGAAAGAAACAGTCTTCTACTTTTACATACATTTTATGTATATATTTTAAAATATTTACTTACTTATGAGAGAGAGAGAGAGAGAGAGCATGTGCACATGCAAGTGGGAGGAGGGGCAGAAGGAGAGAATCTTCAAGCAGACTCCCCGCTAAGCAGGAGGCACGAGGCGGGGCTCGATCCCACAACCCATGAGATCAGGACCCACGACCTGAGCCAAAACCAGCAGTCGGTTGCTCAACTGACTGAGCCACCCAGGCGCGCCTACATATTATGTTTTATAAGAATGTATTGTGTTGCCAAATACAACAGACCTTTAAGAATTGCTCATGTAAGTTTTTAATTTTTTGCAGTCTCTGGTTCTGAACAGCTCTAGCTTGTTGAAGAATCTTTCGTTGCTCTCGGAACATATCCTACAAATATAAAAGAAAAGGGTGATAAAATGTGGGTAACATTTAATATTTAGAAAACATAATTATACATCAAGTTTGAAAGGAATATTCTTTAAATCGATACTTGTTAACATTTCCTGTTTTAACAACTTTTGTGACCAAGTTTATTCACCACTAATATACAGAAACAATACGATGATCCTACCTAGTAGCCATTAAGTAGGAAATTGTCTTTCTCACCAATACTGAAAACATGTTTTAATTTTTGACTTCAAAATCCACAAATGACCCTTCCAAAAATGTGTTTACCACAAGTAGGCAAAAATCTATACACTAATCCTTCCTAACAGTAGTTTCAGAAGAGATATTCTTTCTTTCTTTCTTTCTTTCTTTCTTTCTTTCTTTCTTTCTTTCTTTCTTTCTTTCTTTCTTTCTTTCTTTCTTTCTTTCTTTCTTTCTTTCTTTCTTTCTTTCTTTCTTTCTTTCTTTCTTTCTTTCTTTCTTTCTTTTTTAAGATTTTATTTATTATCAGACAGAGACAGAGACAGAGAGCGCACAAGCAGGGGGAGGGGCAGAGGCAGAGGGAGAAGCAGGCTTCCTGCTGAGCAAGGAGCCCGATGTGGGCCTTGATCCCAGGACCCTGGGATCATGACCTGAGCCGAAGGCAGACGCTTAGCCGACTGAGCCACCCAGACGTCCCAGAGATATTCTTTCTTAACAACATTCGAAACATGTATTAATTCTTGGTCATTTCAGTATGCATACAGATGATCCTAGCCTCTCTGTTCCTTGACCTAATCTCCAGCAATAATTTTGTCCTCTTCCCTACTTTAGTCACTCACTTACATAGTCACACCCTGGATTCTGTCATTCCCAATAACTGCAACATCGACATAATATTAAGTAGAGCAGAGACTTATATAGGAACTGTGTGTCAGGTACTGTTCTGAGCCATTTTAAATAAACTTATTATATATGATCTCATTTAATTCTCAAAACAACTCTATGAGGCAAGTACTCTTACTATGTCTCGTCTCCTTTCATAGGTGAGGAAACTGAGTGAGGTACAGAGATAAACAATTTGTCCCTGATTTCACAGCTAGTGCTGGTCAACCAGGATCGGAGCCCCCCAAAATGGTTCCAGAGTCCAGGCTCTTGAGCACTGTGCTATACTGTTTGTCCCCTTCCCCCCGCCCCCGACATTCAACCTCTACCTCCCTGTTTGTAGCTCTCTACCCTTTTTACTACAGTTCAATGCTCTTTCAGGATTAACATCCCATCGATCCTGCGACTTTTCATGGTCCCCAGTCCCCACTCTCATATTCTCCCTTTTCCTCCTTCTTGGCTTAAATTCCACGGCCAATCATTACGCCTATGTGCTTGCACGTGTACCTTGCCCCCTTTTCGCTCTGTTGATCTGCGTGGCTAAACCGCAACCCTGGAAAATCCAACTCTCCAGCTGCTCTGCCACAACCATGCAGAGGGGGGTCTCACCTTAAATTCATGATCACTATGACACTAACCTCAATTAGACCCATAATGCTGCTTGGCAATGATATTTCCCTAGTCCATTCGCTGGCCCGCTCTCAGGAAACACTTCCAGGACTTCTTCTCTGCCCCTCAAAGGCAACACCTCCTCCACCACTCTAACTCTTAACTGGTGACCTTCCTATATCACTAAGTAGACTGAGGCAATCCAAATAGAACATTCAGTCTCCCACCGCTACATCTTCCACCCATCTTTACCCATCTGGGCTCACGGACTCTACATTCTCTGCTCTGTTTTTGCATGGCCTACTGCCACTTGAGACTTTGATACAATAAATAAATCAATTTTAAAGCCAAGGCTGATACCAACAGCTAGTTTTTCTTCTTGTTCCCGGGCTTTCCGCATGTCTGTATCCCACGCCCGATACAAAGTCAGAAACTGCTGAGAATATTTGAGATGAAGATTCTGCCTGTAAAACACAATAATGAGCACCGTCACACCTCATAAAGATACGGAAAAATTAACCATATTCAAAACAAAATTGATTTGACACAATTTACACCATAAAAGGAGACGGCAGTAACAGCGTAATAGCAGCTGAAATAGTCTCCTGAGAAACAGAAAGGCTACACGAACAATTTACTCTTATTCCAAAAGTATCGTCCCTGACTGACCAACATATAAGCTATCTCACATGCCTTACCTCTTAAAAACTAGTGAGGATTTACTGTACTATCAATTTTCCAGAAAAATTCATTTTATCTAAAAGCAGTTTACTTTCCATTTCTTCTTACTGAAGAACATGTATGTTCTGATATGATAAGTAGATTCAATAAGGATATCATATCCATTTATCATAGAAGGTTTCCAAACAGGAATATTTCACTTAAATATTTCCCCTCATTGGCACAACAATGGTTTTTAAGAAAGAACCGTGAACACAATTTACTAAAATATGCAAATTATTTATAACATAAGATCAACCTTTTCTACATAACTGAATACAGTTAACTATCACAAGAACAATGGTTTAAGACATTTACCTGAAGTTCAGCTAGTGTAGGCCTAGAATAAATACGAATTAATGTTATAGGAAGAAAACTCAATTGTTATTTGAAAGGGAAAAAAAGGTCATCTTTATTGGCTTCCGGGAGATACATCTCAATTCTGTTAAGGAGTGAGGTTAACAGAATTTATCTGCTTAGAAGAAAATCAAGCAAAATCTATTTTTTTCGCTGGAAAATTCAATATAATAGAATTTGCCTTAGGTTATTCGCACCAACGAATACTAAGAAATGATACAAATGTCATCGTGACTTAAAAACAAAACAAAACAACAAAACCCAACAACTTCACCTTTGTTCTTGCTGTATGTTCCAAACATGCTCAATTTTTTCGTTAGTGGTTTTGACAAGAGCTTTGGCATTCACTTCGAACATTTTTCTCTTTGCAAGAAGAGCCTGCTTAATGTCAACTGTATAGAAAGTATTCATTGAAATTTAGTGTTGAAAATTATTTTGTTTTCATATATACGAGTCAATATGTGTAAATGTTGTCTCAGCAATATGCAAAGACATTTAAAATTTATAATACAGACATCATAAATGTCCAATCACTATGTCGTATACCTGGGACTAATATAATACTGTACACCAATTACACTTTAAAAAATAAAATAAGTAAAATAAAAATTATAACACAGGCATCATTTCAAAAAGCAAGATTTGCTCACTATTTTCTGTAAAATCTTTCTGGTACTAGTATCCCAGTTATAATTTTTCTAACTGCAGGTCACCTTTTAGCTTAGAGATAATGAAAAGGGGATAGTAATCAAAATATTTTCCATTATCAAAATGCGTACAGGGAACCCCAAGGACAGACTTTAACTTCCTTGTGAGAAAACAGCTAAAAGGCAAATTTCTCTAAATGTATAAAATATCCTCCAATTCAAGGGACATGTTTAGGTGGATTACCATTAGAATGCATTATATATGCTAAGTGAAGTAAGTCGAGCAGAGAAAGTCAATTATCATATGGTTTCACTGATTTGTGGGACATAAGGAATAACACGGAGGACATTAGGAGAAGGAAGGGAAAGATGAAGGGGGTGGGAATCGGAGGCGGAGACGAACCATGAGTCAGTCCATAGACTCCGAGAAACAAACTGAGGGTTCTAGAGGGGAGGGGTGTGGGGGGATGGGTTAGCCCGGTGATGGGTATTAAGGAGGGCACGTACTGCATGGAGCACCGGGTGTTATACGAAAACAACGAATCGTGGATCACTACATCAAAAACTAATGATGTACTGTACGGTGACTAACGTAACATAATAAAATTAAATTAAATTTAAAGGAAGAATGCATTATATAGAACGCGCAAAAGTGTTTTCTTAAAAATGATCCTCAAAAGGATAAAAATAATTATATCGCACATTAAAAAAAATTATTTTTCAAGCGATCTAGTGCGTGATGCTTTTAACTGTGTTTTACTAAAAGAGACAAGGGCTGCGGGTGTAAAAATTCTAATTTAAATAAATGAATTCAGAAACATTTTAAAAATATTTTCATGGAGCTTTTTACATAACACTTTTATCCATAAGTGCTGCATCTCACAGAATCTTAATACTTCAAATAAAGCTTTGCAAATCATATGATTTGACTTTGTGGATCTACAATCAATACTTATTTTTCGGTAGTCATGAAGGATCTGCACTATAATAACAATATTTTATACATCCGGAATCCATCTATAGTAAGAAGTTTGTCAGACAGCTCACAAAGCAAGCACTTTGTCACCACCAAATAGAGCAAAGCCTTCAAAACGTACTTGCTTGTAAGGATGATCTCTATCGAAGAGCCGTAAATTGACTTGGACCCCGCTAAGGGTCCTGTCCTGTAGTGCAGATGGTGTAACTGACATCTGAGCAGACAACATGAAACTCAGGAGTTTGGATATGATTATGTATTTCTCACTAGCTAGGAGAGTTCTTTAGTTTGCAGCTACACGGTTTGCTAATGGAAAGTAACAATAAAGAGTGTTTTGTTTGTTTGTTTTTTGGAGGATTCAATCTGTGCTGCTGCCCCACAGAGCAGGACACTGGAAAGTTATGAGAAGTAACTGAATTAAGGAAATTTAAAATTGACATTAAAAATGGATAGATCACCTAATCTGTGCACACAAAAGGAGGCTCAAACTTTTCTCTGTTTAATTTTTTTTTTAAAGATTTTATTTATTTATTTGAGAGAGAATGAGATAGAGAAAGAGAGCACATGAGAGGGGGGAGGGTCAGAGGGAGAAGCAGACTCCCCGCCGAGCAGGGAGCCCGATGCGGGACTCGATCCCGGGACTCCAGGATCATGACCCGAGCCGGAGGCAGTCGCTCAACCGACTGAGCCACCCAGGCGCCCTTCTCTGCTTAATTTATATTAATTTATATTACATGCACATGTGTGTAAAAATAATGGCATCATTCTTACCTCATCAAGGTTAGTACCATTTTTACTTTTCCACATCAATGGAAAAGGTCAGTAAAGAAACTTGCAAAGTTGAATCACACTAAATACCTGTGTAATATCCCACATACGAGAACAAGGCATTAAAATCAGTGTTGCAGACCACTCACTAACATTTCCATTCATAAAAGCTGTATGGTTTAAAACCATTTTTTTTTCCACCGCCAACATCACTTAAGCATACCTCCAAGTCCTTGCAGCATCTTCTGTATTTCATTCCTGTGAAGACGTTGCATCAAACATTATTAAGGATAAACAAAGATCATGTTTGTTTTGGAAAAAATGTCTCATTCTAGGATTTTACAGAGAATAATTGTTATGTAAGCCAAGTTGACTTGATCTGGTGAGTGAAAATACTATGAACACATTACCCCACATCTTCCTCAAACGTTACTGCAGAAGGCCTTCTTCCCCCGTAGTATTCAGTTAGTGGACTGTTTCCTGCGTTGAAATAAAAGCGGAAAACATTTTAAAACGAAGTATGGTGGTGGGCACTAAGGAGGGCACGTGATGATGTGATGAGCACCGGGTGTTATACGCAGCTAAGGAATCACCGAACGTTCTGTCGCAAACTAACGATGCACTACATGTCGGCTAACTGCATTTAACTCTGAAACAGTAAAATGAAGTATGGCATTTTGATCCGTTTTCAGGGAGCAATACCTTCCCCGTGGAGTTTTTTAGGGCTCCGTCTCGCAAACAAAAGTTTTCTTAAGGCAGGCCCAGGAAAGGGAGCATGCGTGTGCAAGGCCAGACGACACTAGATCAGGGACCAGGACCATGCGACGGAGACGGTGTTACAGGCCCTTCCAGGTTAATGCCAGAGTACATCACCCAGCCGGCGCGAGGTATTTGGGAAAGAAGGACTGCGGGGGAGCAGAAGAGCTGCGATCTAAGCCTCGGGAATCCTGGTTTGGGACAGGAGGATCAAGTGGGCCACCTCTGGTACCTGGAACTGCTTTACACACACACACACACACACACACACACACACACACCACACGCAGAGACAGACAGACACACAGAGAGACAGAACAGACACCCCCCCCCACACACACACCACACACAGAGACAGACTGACAGACACACAGAGACCGAGACAGACAGACAGACACACACACACGAGGATTTTACTGTTTACAACGCCGAGGACTCCGAAGCGGTGGCCTGCCCCGCGTGCGTCATCAGCAAGCGCTGTATCTGCAAAAGGTGTCGGATAGGCAGTACCTTCAGCCTCCGGCCCCCTCAGCTCTCTTCTCTCTTGTCCCCCAGAGTCACGGGCTGCCGTACCCTGAGCCACCACCGGGGCCTTCGCGGCTCTGCCCAGGCGCTTCCTGCCAGCCGGCGCCATCCCGAGGAGGTGCCTTCTGAGCTCTCCTGCACGCTGTGGGCACAGACACGCGTTAAGGAAACGGGGGGACCCGGTCAGTGAGCGAGGCCAGGCAAGGGTCCTCTGCGCGGATCGGAGAGTGTGTGTGTCCTCGTGTCTCTTGCTGGACCAGGAGGGGACAAAGACGATGGGGACGGTGGACCCCTCCCTCCCCCCGCCCCCCGGCTCCGACCGAGCGCATGCGACCAGCCCCGGGACATCTGAGTGCCAGGACCTTCCGCCACACTCTGTCGCCCTACGCTGGGACAGAGGCCGTCCCCACCCCGAGGCCCCCGCGGGACAACGTGCTGGTCTGGAGGCCCAACCGTGGCCGGGACTAACGTCAAGTGTCCCCCTCCGCATGGACGGGGAATAAACCGTTCTGCACCTGTCCGGACCTGTCCGGGGACCGTCGGGTCTAGGGCGGCTCCTCGACACGCCATCTGGACCCCAGGACGGCCTCCGGGGACCAAACCGCCCTGCCGGGGGGCCGGGCAGGAGGGACAGACGCAGACGGACCCTCCTCACCAGGTGTGGCCCTCCCAGGAAGTGGGGACCGTCGGACCCGCTGCCTGCCCTGCCGGCCCCGCCCTCGGGGGCCTCGTCGTGTCCTGCCGGAGCCCCCGAGGACCCCGCGGGGACATCACCTCAGCGGCCAGCCCAGCCGCCGCTGCCCCACACCCTGGCCCCACCCTCACGTCTGAGGAGACCCCCGTGGCCACACAGTGCCGCCGGGCCCGCCTCCCCGACCCGCCTGGGCCTCCCTGAGGGTCCCCTACGCCTCACCCCCATCCTCTGTCTCTCTGTCCCTCCTCCCTCCATCCCTCCACCTGCACAGCGACCTCCACCCCACGTCCTCCGCGACGCTCCTCTGAGGGCCTCGCGCGGGAGAGGAGCTCGCCAGCCTCGCCTGGGCGGGGGCGTTGCTGATTGGCCGGCGCAGCGCGCATGCGGGAGGCGGGGCCTCGGCCGAGACACGCCCCCTGGACCAAACTGCCCCCTCCGGGCGCGCTGGTGCCGAGCATCGAGCATCGAGCGAGCATCGGGCATCGAGCGAGCATCGGGCATCGAGCGAGCATCGGGCATCGAGCGAGCATCGAGCGAGCATCGAGCATCGAGCGAGCATCGAGCGAGCAGCGAGCATCGAGCGAGCATCGAGCGAGCAGCGAGCATCGAGCGAGCAGCGAGCATCGAGCGAGCATCGAGCGAGCAGCGAGCATCGAGCGAGCATCGAGCATCGAGCGAGCAGCGAGCATCGAGCGAGCATCGAGGCCCCGGCTGGGCGGCTCCGGTTCGACCATATTCAAGGACGTTTCACGGGTCCTCTTCCTGGGAAATCACAAAAGGATACGGCAGTGTGGAACCACGTAGGTGCTCAAGCCTCCACCTTCCCGACGTGGGACACTTTTCACAGTTCCTGCGCAGTCTCCTCCCGGGGCCCTTCCCACCCACTGCCTCCGCTCGCAGAGGAAGAGCCATCCTGCTGCGTGTCCTGTGTCAACCAACCCCCTCCGTTTTCTACGGTTCGTTTTCTGGGTGGTCGGCTGGTCGGGGTTTGCTTCGTCTTAGAGACCCGTGTGCGTATCCTTGGCTGTCCTGGCCTCCTGCTGTGTTGCCTGGGGAGTACAATAAACTGTACCGCCTCCTGCCTGGTGTTCCGCCGCTTCCTTTTTCACCCAACATTGCGCCCTGACGGTGCCTGTACTATATTCCGCAGAGCCGTCCTGCTTTCGTCTTCCCTGCTGGAGCGCACACCACTGTGGAACCACTCCTCAACTCGTTCATCCGTTTTCTTGTCCGTGGACGTGTGGATACTTCCCACTGTAGAGCCCTTACAAGCAGGGACGCTGGCAATATTCCGGGGTCTGGCACACGTGCGATTGTGTTCTGCTGCGTTTAAAGGAGCCCAGGAGTTTCGAGGAGTTGATGACCTATTGCTAGGTCATAGGCTAGGTGAGTATTCGGTATAGCCAAATTGTTTCCAACTTATGACTCCCACCAGCCGGTTGGGTACTAACTGCTCCATATTCTCACCAGATTGCATTATAATCTCACCGGATTACATCTGGGCTTGGGGTGGTGGTCTTTTTTTTTTTTTTTTTTTTTGCATTTCTCCATCCACTAAGGAGATTGAGCTCCTTTATATGCTTATTGTCCATTTCAATTTCCTTTTCCGTGGCATCATCTTATGCGGGTGTCATGACCTTTCTACAAATGGGTAGGATGACTTTCTTACAGTTTTGTAGAAGCATTTCATATATTCCAGATATCTTTCTTTTTTAATTTAAATTCAACTAGCCAACATATAGTACATCATTAGTTTTGATATAATGTTCAATGATTCATTAGTCGAGTATAACACCCAGTGTTCATCACATCACGTGCCCTCCTTAAAGCCCATCACCCAGTTACCCCCTCCCCCCACCCACCTCCCTCTCCTAAACCCTCCGTTTGTTTCCCCGAGTCAAGAGTCTCTCATGGTTTGTCTCCCTCTCTGATTTCTTCCCATTCAGTTTTCCCTCCCTTCCCCTGTTGTCCTCTGCACTATTCCTTATATTCCACATATGAGTGAAACCATATGATAATTGTCTTTCTCTGGTTGACTTATTTCACTTAGCATAATTCCCTCCAATTTCCATCCATGTCGAAGGAAATGGTAGATATTCATCCTTTCTGACGGCTAAGTAATATTCCATTGTATATATATGAACCACATCTTCTTTATCCAGATATCAATCTTTACAACAGTGTTTCCCCTCTGCCTTTTAATTGCAATAAAATACAAATAACACAAATTTTACCTTTTAAGCCATGTTCAGATATACAGCTCTGTGGCATTAAGTACATTCCCATTGTTGTACAACCATCACTGCCATCCATCTCTAAAACTTTTTCATCTTTCTGAACTGAAACTCTGTACCCATTAAACACCTATTCCCCATTCCCTCCTCCTCCCAACCCCCAGGAACCACCACTATACGCTCTTTCTCTATGAATTTGGATACCTCATACATACAGTATTTGTCCTTCTGTGACTGGCATATTTCACTGAGCATGATGTCTTCAAGATTCATCCATATTGTAGCATGTCTCAGTTTTTCTTTCCTTTTTAAAGGACAAATAATGATCCATTGTAGGTATATGCCACTTTTTTTTTTTTTTTTTTTCTTTTTGGCCCATTCATCTGTTGATGGACACTTAGGTTACTTCCACTTTTATCTATTGTGAATAATGCTATATGAACACAGGTACACAAATACCTGTTCGACTCTGTCCTTTCGCTTCTTTTGGGTATATACCCAGAAGCGGAACTGCTGGATCGTACCGTAGTTCTCCTGTTTAGCTTTTGAGGTTCCTCCGTATTGTTTTCCATGGCGGCTGCACCAGTTTACAATCCCACCAACAGTTGCACAATGGTTCCCTTTTCTCACATCCTTGCCAACAACGGTTCTCTTGTTTGTTTGTTTTTTTGGGGGGGGGGGTGGCCATTCTTAAAGGTGTGACTTACCCGCAATGCTAGGCTTACAACGGACAGTGGGATGACACAAATAAGGGGCATAAGTAGTATAGAACAAATTGGTATGCATTGCTTAAGTAAGTTGACTTTATAATGAAATAATGTGATAAGAAGTCCGTGGGTCTTTTTCTGTGAAAATCTTCCTGTGTGTCAAAAGGGATGCTGCCCATTCACAGCAGTCACCAGCAAGAGGTGATCAGGAGACTCTCCACTGTGACAATTGGTAATACAAGGTGAAAACACTAGATGATACATATACATCTCTTTCTTAGAAGAGACACCAGGAAATAGTGCACTAAGCAGAAAAGTTAAGCTCTTTCTTCTTGCCCTTGTAGCTCCCTCTCTGCCTGAATCTTTTTTTTTTTTTTTTTAAGATTTATTTATTTATTTGAGAGACAGAGAGAGAACAAGAGAAAGAGCAGGAGGGGCAGGGGGAGAGGGAGAGAGAATCTCAAGCAGACTCTGCACTGAGCCCAGAGCCTGATGCAGGGCTCGATCTCACGACCCTGAGATCACAACCTGAGTCAAAACCTAGAGTCGGTCGCTTAACTGACTGTACCACCCAGGCACCCCAAAGATATATTTATCTATTTGAGAGAGAGAGAGAGGGAGGGAGAGAGAGAGAGAGACGGAGGGAGGGAGGGAGAGAGAGAGAGAGAGAGAGCACACAAGCAGGGGTGGGGGCAGGGGGAGAGACAGAGAGAATCTCAAGGGGGACTCCCCGCTGAGTGCAGAGCCTGATTTGGGGCTTGATCTCACGACCGGAGCCCAAATCAAGAGTCGGTCGCTTAACCAACTGAGACACCCAGGCGCCCCTCTTCTCTGCCTGAACCTTTAAGAACTTTCCGCCATTGGCTCATTTCCAGCTTTGCCTTGCCATGTCTACTGATTCTCTTTATCCCCACATCATTGCTGCATAGGAGAAATTGTAGCTCCCCAAAAATGTCTGGAAATGATACATGACAGGAGAAACTCAAAACCATGGATGGTTATCAGAGGGAAGGCCTTAGCCCATTTTTTACATTGATCTAAATTCTACAATAATTGCAGCTACTGCCTATTGAACACTGGCCTATCTCAGGCAGGGTGCCAAGTGCTTCACATGCATAATCTCCGCATCCCATCAGGAGATCCTTAATATCTGGGGTCTCTCTCTCTCTATAATGTTACGATTGAGCTGTGGGTTCAGGTGTTATTAGTCTTCCTCGTTCTTTACAAAGTTCCCTGTTACTAGGGTGATGATATAATGTATCATGCAAATGGAGACAAGTTTGAGAGTGAAGGAGGGTGTGGTAGAGGACAGCCAATGTAAACCAGGACTTGCCCCCAGGAGAACCATAGTGTATGCTCACCCCTCACATCAACCTCCATGTAATAGATTTGGCAGCCATTGAGGGTTATTATGTAGATCCATTAATTCATGAGGTGTTGTAAAATGGTAATTTTCTAACTTTATTATTCTTGCTGCATTTATTGGCTGGAATTCTCCCATGAAGGATAACTACAAACTACTTTGTTTTCCTGATATAGAATTCACACAAGAAAGGCAGAATTAATTGCTTTATCCTTTCCCTTTCAGAGTGATGGGTTGCTGTCTTCTGGTCTCCTCAAGTGAACAAGGATCATTTGGGGACTTTTTCAGTATTGCAATGAACTCATGGGTATTAATGTATTGGTGATTCAAACCATTGCAGTTATTATTCCTTCTGATGCTCACACTGTTTGACATTTGGACATTGGGAGCCCCTTCGCATGCCTCTGGTGTCTTTTTGACATAACCTCAACGTGTATCCTAACTTTTGGATACTCCAAGATGTTCCACACTTATCGTGTCCTTATTCTGCCCCGGATCTGAAACGAGCCATTTCTCCAAGGACCTCTGGTTTCTTCCAGAGATCATAATGTGGGCACTAAAGGTTCTCGTTGTTGCAACCGGTAATGTTCATTGCTTCCAGGTCTTTGCAGTGGACGGAGCTAGGAAATACATTTCTTTGAGGGTCCATACTGACAATCAGAGTTCATGCTGAATGAGTCCATGCACATACTCAATGAGTTCCTGCCATTTCCATTCAAATTTAAGATTAATTTGGTCTTATATTTGTGTCTTTTGTTTTAAACCGAAATTCCTGAATTCTTTTTTTAATTTTTTTATTACGTTCAGTTAACCACCATATAGAAATTCCTGAATTCTAATGATATTAATATAATTACTTACCCCCCTTTCTGTGTGTGTGTGTGTGCGCGCGCGTGTGTGTGTATGCGCCTGTGTATGTATGGTGTTTTGCAATAACAAAGGCAATATTACTACTAGCAATATGATTTCTTAATGTAGCTCAAGATGCCTTGTTCTTTTTTATCCTTAAGATATATCCCATTGGATATACACAGTAACATTGCAATATATATATATATAAAGATTATATTTCTTTATTTGAGTGAGAGAGACAGAGAGAGCATGAGCAGGGGGAGGAGCAGAGGGAGAGGGAGAAGCAGACTCCCTACCGAGCGGGGAGCCTGACACGGGGCCAGATCCCGTGACCCCGAGATCATGACCTGAGCCGAAGTCAGACACTCAACCGACTGAGCCACCCAGGCATCCCTAAGATTGCTATATTTTTAAGTCATTTGAAATAGTTCTGTATTCTGTAGGGTTAAACCGCCAATTTGACATATACAGCTTGCACAACTATGTCGTGTGATTTATTATTTATTTATTTTAAGAGCTTGCCCTTTAAATTGTTTCGTAATTTCATGAAACCCTTATGGATTCTAAAACAAAACTAAAAAGCAGGATACTTAAATAAATAAAATCTTTTTAAAAAAGTAGGTAGATATCAGTACAAATGTGAATCTGTTACCTCGAATTAGATCACATAAACCGCAAAACATTACTTAATAACTATTTTTAACCATATTCCTCAACCGCTAGCTAGAGATTGTTTTAGGCTGATCAGTTGGTGTTTTTCTGGATGTAGTTAGTGAAAACTTTCATAAATGTACAGTTGAAATCTGCCCCTGTACTAGTTAATGCTAGTCTGGAGATAAGTCATGTCCTATTTCTTATGCTCGATTCCAAGCAGCAAGGGTCTTGTGTAATTCAGAAGAGTAAACAGTGCTTGCAACTCACCTTTTAAAATCCCAACCAGTCATTCTAAGGTCAAACCCAATGTTAACATTATTATGTAGTATATATCGTTCTTTACGTGTGACTACTTATTTTTTTATTTTATGGGGGCGGTGGGGCAGAGGGAGAGGGAGAGAGAGAATCTTAAG
Organism: Mirounga angustirostris; assembly: GCF_029215605.1. Lineage (NCBI taxonomy): Eukaryota > Metazoa > Chordata > Mammalia > Carnivora > Phocidae > Mirounga > Mirounga angustirostris. The sequence goes on along the minus strand of NW_026992008.1, from coordinate 1,574 downwards.
CAGGCTCCACACCCAGCGTGGAGCCCGACGTGGGGCTCGATCTCACGACCGTGAGACCATGACCTGAGCCGAAATCAAGAGTTGGAGGCGCTCCTACGTGTGACTGTTCAGACTCAGTGTTAATTTTCCTTTCCTTCAAAAGCATGGGAATTCCCGCACAGTATTAAATCCACCAGGCAACAAACATGGTGCTCAGCCCCTCACGCAGACATTTGTTGACCACTACTTCCAAACTACTTGTTGTACAGGACCAGCTTGTAGCATATAGATGGGAGTCTTCAGTATACATAAAATTGTTCAGTGAATATAAAAGGAGAAGAGATGGAATTCTGAAAAATTAAAGATAGGGAGGAAGAAGCAGTCCAAGAAGGAGCTGGAGAAGAGTTTCCAGCAGGGAAGAGCATGGACTAAATCAAAGCATAGCAAAGCATTTCAAAAAGAGGAAGTGACCAGCATGTCAAATATTGCAGAGAAGTTTTGCAAGATAATTAGTGAAATGCAATTGAAGGTCAATGCTTGGGGTGTCTGGGTGGCTCAGTCGGTTGAGTCTGACTCGGCTGAGTCTGATTTTGGCTCAGGTCGTGACCTCAGGGTCGGGAGATGGAGCCCCACCTTGCTCGGGCTCCCCACTCAGTGCGGAGTCTGCTTGGGATTCTCTCCCTCTCCCTCTGCCCCTCCCACCCGCCCGTTCTCCCTCCTCTCCCCCGCAAAAAGAGAAAGTCAATGCTTACCCTAAACAGGTTTGGTAAGAATAATGTAGCCAAACTCCAGACATGAATGTGTTAAGAAGCAAATACGAGGATAGGAGTAAATTGCAAATGTAGACTACTTTTTTTTTTTTTTAATTAGTTTCAGAGGTAGAGTTTGGTGATTCATCCGTTGCATATAACACCCAGTGCTCATTACATCAAGTGCCCTCCTTAATGCCCATCACCCAGTTATCCACCCCACCCACCCACCTCCCCTCCAGCCACCCTCAGTTTGTTTCCTAGAGTCAAGAGTCTCTTTATGGTTAGCCTCCCTCTCAATTTTCATCTTATTTTATTTTTCCTTCCCTTCCCCTATGTTCATCTGTTTTGTTTCTTAAACTCCACATATGAGTGAAATCATATGGCATTTGTCTTTCTCTGACTGACTTATTTCGCTTAGCATAATACCCTCGAGTTCCGACCAAGTCGTTGCAAATGGCAAGATTTCATTCTTTTTGATGGCTGAGTAACATTCCATTGTATATGTACACCACATCTTCTTTATCCCTTCATCAGTCGATGGGCATCTGGGCTCTTTCCATATTTTGGCTGTGGTGGACATTGCTGCTATAAACACTGGGGTGCGCGTACCCCCTTTGAATCACTATGTTTGTATCCTTTGGATAAATACCTAGTAGCGCAATTGCCGGGTCATAGGGTAGCTCTATTTTTAACTTTCTGAGGAACCTCCGTACTGTTTTCCAGAGTGGCTGCACCAGTTTGCACTCCCACCGACCGTGTAAGAGGGTTCCCCTTTCTCCGCACATAGACTGCTTTCCAGTTAGCTTGTCTATTATGGAGGAAAGGAAGGGGAGGAGGGGTGAT
>NW_026992007.1:0-40548 GCF_029215605.1 Mirounga angustirostris | reverse complement strand
TGGGCCCTTTGGCTTCTGGTTTCCCCTCCTGCTCTCCTGTGCCGGTCACCTCGCCGTGAGTGGGAAGGAGCTTTGCCCTGGCCCATTCATCCCGCATCCAAGCTCCTTTCTTACCTGCTTTAGAGCCAGGATGCTGAAACAACAGGGATTGAGGGAGACACCCTGTGTGTCTTCTTGAAGGGCATGCCTGGGACCAATGAGGAAAGTTGACTGCTGCCCAACCCCTCCGTGTGGGTTCCCTACTGACACTGGGAGCACAGCAATCCCTGCTACGTACGGGTTACAAGATCCGCCCAGGGGCCAGCAAGTTTGCCCCACGGGCGAACGGTTTTTGGCCCTGGATCTCCCTAAATGCGCCGTGATCTCCACAGATTTCAATGAGACGTCCCAAGATTTTCCCCAAGATCAGGTGATCTCTGGCTAAAGAAGTGGTGTCTCTTCTTTGTCTTTTTCTGGCTGGTTGTGCGCTCAAGAGAGTCATCCTGAACGTTATCAATGGGTGCCACCTTCTCGTGCCTGGGGTGGCGCATTGCTTTTCCCTCCTGTTCCTGCCTTCCTCACTCCGTCCTTCGGGTTGAGTGTGAAAAACGCTTCAGCAGGCCTGCGCCTTCTGTCTTCAGGGCTCCCTTATTACCCCCACGTCAAAGATGTTGCGATTCCAGGGATTGACGTGGGAGACAAATTGTTGATTCCCTCCTGGTGTGCCTGGGAGTATTTCGACCACTGGAGCTATTGGACGTTGTGCACACTTCTGGAATGTGCCATCCCTAAGCACCGAAGTGGGTCAAAGCAGTCTGGGCTGGGGAGGGCCATTTCCCCACACCACCGCCCCCAGAGCCTGGGTGATTGGTCACAGATGCATCAAGTTTTGGCCACAGAAGACAAGAGCTGAGCCTGACATATCAGAAGATTTGGGTGAGATCTCGCGAGGCCGGGCTCGCTATCTCCGAGGTGTGGATGAGTTCTTCCCGGGTCTGGAGAGAAACCTCATGAGCTGAGGATGACATATCGGGATGTATGGCTAGAGGTCTCCGGACGTGTGGGTGAGATCTCACGTGATTTGGACGGATCTGGTGAAATTTCCGTGAGAACTGGCTCGATATGGGTGAGATCTAAAAGCTTGGCTTGGCGTCACATGAGATTTCCCTGCCAAATCACGGAGGTACGGTGAAGGAAAGAGGTCTATTTTCTTTCATGTCGAGGGCCTTCTGAGGCTACTGCAGAGAGCATTAAGGTATTGAGAGCTGGGAAGAGCCCCCACGGGGGCTGCCTCTATGCTCACCATCCTGCAATGGGGACCGTGGTTCCTTCTTTCCCCCTCCACTCTCCTGCTTCTCACACGTCTGGATGAGTGTGAGTCAGCATCCGCCTGGCCCACGTACCGGCCCTTCTTAACTGCTTTAGAGCCAGGATGCTGAAACAACGGGGATTTCGGTGTGAGGCACTTGGTGTCTTTCCAAGGGCCATGTCTGTGACACATGAGGAAAGTGGAATTCTCGCCACCACTTCCATGCTGTGCCTTTCCGAAGGGCATTCCTGGGACGACGTAGGAAAACAGGAATCTGCCCGACACTTCCATCCGTATCAATCGCTTCCGTGAAGAAGCGTGCACCTGGCCCATCAGTGGTTCCGATGCCTTAGAGCCAGGATGCTGAAACACCAGGGATTGAGGGGTGAGAAACTTTGTGTCTCTCTCAAGGCATTCCTGGGCCCGATTAGGAAAGGACAATTCTGCCCAGCGCTTCCATGTGGACAAATCCCTTGGAGGAATAAGCATCCAGCTGGCCCACCGATGGTTTAGATGCCGAAGGGCCAGGATGCTGACCAACATGGTTTGAGGTGGGAGACACACTGTGCCTTTCTCAAGGGCTGCCTGTGAACCATTAGGAAAGGAGAATTCCGCCCAACCCTTCCATGTGTATTCACTGTTTCCATTAGGAACACCAGCCATCCCTGCTCCAGAGGGCCTAAACGATCCAGCCAAGGACCAGGGAGTTTGCCACAGGTGCGAAGGATTTTCGGGCCTACGTCTCCAGAAATGGGCCGAGATCTCACGAGATTTGTATGAGATCTCACCAGATTTTCCCCAAGATCATCTGATGTCTCGCTGAAGGAGAGGTACCGTTTCTTTTTCTTTTTCTGGGTGGTTTCGCCCTGAACAGAATCAGCCTTCATGTTTTGGGTGCGTGCTCACTTTTGGTGCTTAGGATGGCAAATCGCTTCCTCCTTCTCCTCCTGCTTTCCTCATTCCGTCCCTCGAGTTTCGTGTGCAGAGGTATTCACCAGGCCCGTTCATTCCGAATGCAGTCCTCCCTTATTCCCCAGTCCTCCCGCAGGACGTTGCGATACCAGGGATTTAGGTGGGAGACAGCTTCTTTCTTCCCTCACGTGGCGCCTGGGAGCAATTCTCAAAGCGCAGGTATTAGCAGTTCGGCCCACATCTGGCCTGGGCCTTCCCTAACTGCCTAAGGGGTGCAAAGCCGGCTCTGCTGGCGAGTTCTAGTTCTCCACCCTCCCCCATCTTGTGACTGGGGGATTGGTGACAGACGCATCTGCGGTTGGCCTTAGGTATCAGTGGCAGGGCCACAGATCCCCCGAGGTCTGGCTGGCAATCCCAGGACGTTTGGCGGCAAAGCAAACGAGGTCTGGCTGGAAATCTCACGAGGTGGGGTTGGAAATCTCACGACGTTCGGCTGGAAATCCCAGGAGGTCGGGCTAGAAAGCTCACGAGGGTGGCCGGGAAACGCGCGACGTATGGCAGGCAAACTCACGAGGTTTGGTGGGAAAACTCATGCGCTTGGGCGGGGAACCTCACGAGGTTTGGCCGGGAAACTCACGGGGTTTGGCCGGGAAACTCACGCGGGTCGGCGGCAATTCTCAAGAGGGTTGTCGGGGAACGTCACAAGGGTTTTCGGGACATCTCCCGCGGTTTGGAGGGACATCTCCCGCGGTTTGGAGGGATAGCACCCCAGGTTTCCTGGCGTATCGGACGAGGCCCAGCGGGATACCTCACGATGTTTGGCGAGATCTCTCCCCAGGTTTGGGGGCTGTCTCGCCAGGGTTGGTGGGAGGCCTTCCCCGGTTTGGCCCGAAATCTCACCAGGTTGGCGGGATATCTCGCCATGTTTGCCTGGAAATCTCACCAGGTTTGGCGGGAAACCTCACCGGGTTGGGCGGGAAATCTCACGGGTTGGGCGGGAGATCTCACCTGATTTGGACCGAGTCTGGTGAGATTTCCATAAGATCTGGCGAGATTTCCCTGAGATCTCGCAAGAGCCGGGCTGTCACCTCAGCAGATTGATCCCCAAATCACCTGAGGTCCGGGGAAGGCAAGAGGTATAGATTCTTTCAACATTTCCGCGGTGTTGTGTGGCTAGTGCACCGAGCTTTAAGGTGTGGAGAGCCAGGGAAAGCCCCCACGGGCCTGCCTCCGTTCTCACCGTCCTGCAGTGGGCCCTTTGGCTTCTGGTTTCCCCTCCTGCTCTCCTGTGCCGGTCACCTCGCCGTGAGTGGGAAGGAGCTTTGCCCTGGCCCATTCATCCCGCATCCAAGCTCCTTTCTTACCTGCTTTAGAGCCAGGATGCTGAAACAACAGGGATTGAGGGAGACACCCTGTGTGTCTTCTTGAAGGGCATGCCTGGGACCAATGAGGAAAGTTGACTGCTGCCCAACCCCTCCGTGTGGGTTCCCTACTGACACTGGGAGCACAGCAATCCCTGCTACGTACGGGTTACAAGATCCGCCCAGGGGCCAGCAAGTTTGCCCCACGGGCGAACGGTTTTTGGCCCTGGATCTCCCTAAATGCGCCGTGATCTCCACAGATTTCAATGAGACGTCCCAAGATTTTCCCCAAGATCAGGTGATCTCTGGCTAAAGAAGTGGTGTCTCTTCTTTGTCTTTTTCTGGCTGGTTGTGCGCTCAAGAGAGTCATCCTGAACGTTATCAATGGGTGCCACCTTCTCGTGCCTGGGGTGGCGCATTGCTTTTCCCTCCTGTTCCTGCCTTCCTCACTCCGTCCTTCGGGTTGAGTGTGAAAAACGCTTCAGCAGGCCTGCGCCTTCTGTCTTCAGGGCTCCCTTATTACCCCCACGTCAAAGATGTTGCGATTCCAGGGATTGACGTGGGAGACAAATTGTTGATTCCCTCCTGGTGTGCCTGGGAGTATTTCGACCACTGGAGCTATTGGACGTTGTGCACACTTCTGGAATGTGCCATCCCTAAGCACCGAAGTGGCTCAAAGCAGTCTGGGCTGGGGAGGGCCATTTCCCCACACCACCGCCCCCAGAGCCTGGGTGATTGGTCACAGATGCATCAAGTTTTGGCCACAGAAGACAAGAGCTGAGCCTGACATATCAGAAGATTTGGGTGAGATCTCGCGAGGCCGGGCTCGCTATCTCCGAGGTGTGGATGAGTTCTTCCCGGGTCTGGAGAGAAACCTCATGAGCTGAGGATGACATATCGGGATGTATGGCTAGAGGTCTCCGGACGTGTGGGTGAGATCTCACGTGATTTGGACGGATCTGGTGAAATTTCCGTGAGAACTGGCTCGATATGGGTGAGATCTAAAAGCTTGGCTTGGCGTCACATGAGATTTCCCTGCCAAATCACGGAGGTACGGTGAAGGAAAGAGGTCTATTTTCTTTCATGTCGAGGGCCTTCTGAGGCTACTGCAGAGAGCATTAAGGTATTGAGAGCTGGGAAGAGCCCCCACGGGGGCTGCCTCTATGCTCACCATCCTGCAATGGGGACCGTGGTTCCTTCTTTCCCCCTCCACTCTCCTGCTTCTCACACGTCTGGATGAGTGTGAGTCAGCATCCGCCTGGCCCACGTACCGGCCCTTCTTAACTGCTTTAGAGCCAGGATGCTGAAACAACGGGGATTTCGGTGTGAGGCACTTGGTGTCTTTCCAAGGGCCATGTCTGTGACACATGAGGAAAGTGGAATTCTCGCCACCACTTCCATGCTGTGCCTTTCCGAAGGGCATTCCTGGGACGACGTAGGAAAACAGGAATCTGCCCGACACTTCCATCCGTATCAATCGCTTCCGTGAAGAAGCGTGCACCTGGCCCATCAGTGGTTCCGATGCCTTAGAGCCAGGATGCTGAAACACCAGGGATTGAGGGGTGAGAAACTTTGTGTCTCTCTCAAGGCATTCCTGGGCCCGATTAGGAAAGGACAATTCTGCCCAGCGCTTCCATGTGGACAAATCCCTTGGAGGAATAAGCATCCAGCTGGCCCACCGATGGTTTAGATGCCGAAGGGCCAGGATGCTGACCAACATGGTTTGAGGTGGGAGACACACTGTGCCTTTCTCAAGGGCTGCCTGTGAACCATTAGGAAAGGAGAATTCCGCCCAACCCTTCCATGTGTATTCACTGTTTCCATTAGGAACACCAGCCATCCCTGCTCCAGAGGGCCTAAACGATCCAGCCAAGGACCAGGGAGTTTGCCACAGGTGCGAAGGATTTTCGGGCCTACGTCTCCAGAAATGGGCCGAGATCTCACGAGATTTGTATGAGATCTCACCAGATTTTCCCCAAGATCATCTGATGTCTCGCTGAAGGAGAGGTACCGTTTCTTTTTCTTTTTCTGGGTGGTTTCGCCCTGAACAGAATCAGCCTTCATGTTTTGGGTGCGTGCTCACTTTTGGTGCTTAGGATGGCAAATCGCTTCCTCCTTCTCCTCCTGCTTTCCTCATTCCGTCCCTCGAGTTTCGTGTGCAGAGGTATTCACCAGGCCCGTTCATTCCGAATGCAGTCCTCCCTTATTCCCCAGTCCTCCCGCAGGACGTTGCGATACCAGGGATTTAGGTGGGAGACAGCTTCTTTCTTCCCTCACGTGGCGCCTGGGAGCAATTCTCAAAGCGCAGGTATTAGCAGTTCGGCCCACATCTGGCCTGGGCCTTCCCTAACTGCCTAAGGGGTGCAAAGCCGGCTCTGCTGGCGAGTTCTAGTTCTCCACCCTCCCCCATCTTGTGACTGGGGGATTGGTGACAGACGCATCTGCGGTTGGCCTTAGGTATCAGTGGCAGGGCCACAGATCCCCCGAGGTCTGGCTGGCAATCCCAGGACGTTTGGCGGCAAAGCAAACGAGGTCTGGCTGGAAATCTCACGAGGTGGGGTTGGAAATCTCACGACGTTCGGCTGGAAATCCCAGGAGGTCGGGCTAGAAAGCTCACGAGGGTGGCCGGGAAACGCGCGACGTATGGCAGGCAAACTCACGAGGTTTGGTGGGAAAACTCATGCGCTTGGGCGGGGAACCTCACGAGGTTTGGCCGGGAAACTCACGGGGTTTGGCCGGGAAACTCACGCGGGTCGGCGGCAATTCTCAAGAGGGTTGTCGGGGAACGTCACAAGGGTTTTCGGGACATCTCCCGCGGTTTGGAGGGACATCTCCCGCGGTTTGGAGGGATAGCACCCCAGGTTTCCTGGCGTATCGGACGAGGCCCAGCGGGATACCTCACGATGTTTGGCGAGATCTCTCCCCAGGTTTGGGGGCTGTCTCGCCAGGGTTGGTGGGAGGCCTTCCCCGGTTTGGCCCGAAATCTCACCAGGTTGGCGGGATATCTCGCCATGTTTGCCTGGAAATCTCACCAGGTTTGGCGGGAAACCTCACCGGGTTGGGCGGGAAATCTCACGGGTTGGGCGGGAGATCTCACCTGATTTGGACCGAGTCTGGTGAGATTTCCATAAGATCTGGCGAGATTTCCCTGAGATCTCGCAAGAGCCGGGCTGTCACCTCAGCAGATTGATCCCCAAATCACCTGAGGTCCGGGGAAGGCAAGAGGTATAGATTCTTTCAACATTTCCGCGGTGTTGTGTGGCTAGTGCACCGAGCTTTAAGGTGTGGAGAGCCAGGGAAAGCCCCCACGGGCCTGCCTCCGTTCTCACCGTCCTGCAGTGGGCCCTTTGGCTTCTGGTTTCCCCTCCTGCTCTCCTGTGCCGGTCACCTCGCCGTGAGTGGGAAGGAGCTTTGCCCTGGCCCATTCATCCCGCATCCAAGCTCCTTTCTTACCTGCTTTAGAGCCAGGATGCTGAAACAACAGGGATTGAGGGAGACACCCTGTGTGTCTTCTTGAAGGGCATGCCTGGGACCAATGAGGAAAGTTGACTGCTGCCCAACCCCTCCGTGTGGGTTCCCTACTGACACTGGGAGCACAGCAATCCCTGCTACGTACGGGTTACAAGATCCGCCCAGGGGCCAGCAAGTTTGCCCCACGGGCGAACGGTTTTTGGCCCTGGATCTCCCTAAATGCGCCGTGATCTCCACAGATTTCAATGAGACGTCCCAAGATTTTCCCCAAGATCAGGTGATCTCTGGCTAAAGAAGTGGTGTCTCTTCTTTGTCTTTTTCTGGCTGGTTGTGCGCTCAAGAGAGTCATCCTGAACGTTATCAATGGGTGCCACCTTCTCGTGCCTGGGGTGGCGCATTGCTTTTCCCTCCTGTTCCTGCCTTCCTCACTCCGTCCTTCGGGTTGAGTGTGAAAAACGCTTCAGCAGGCCTGCGCCTTCTGTCTTCAGGGCTCCCTTATTACCCCCACGTCAAAGATGTTGCGATTCCAGGGATTGACGTGGGAGACAAATTGTTGATTCCCTCCTGGTGTGCCTGGGAGTATTTCGACCACTGGAGCTATTGGACGTTGTGCACACTTCTGGAATGTGCCATCCCTAAGCACCGAAGTGGCTCAAAGCAGTCTGGGCTGGGGAGGGCCATTTCCCCACACCACCGCCCCCAGAGCCTGGGTGATTGGTCACAGATGCATCAAGTTTTGGCCACAGAAGACAAGAGCTGAGCCTGACATATCAGAAGATTTGGGTGAGATCTCGCGAGGCCGGGCTCGCTATCTCCGAGGTGTGGATGAGTTCTTCCCGGGTCTGGAGAGAAACCTCATGAGCTGAGGATGACATATCGGGATGTATGGCTAGAGGTCTCCGGACGTGTGGGTGAGATCTCACGTGATTTGGACGGATCTGGTGAAATTTCCGTGAGAACTGGCTCGATATGGGTGAGATCTAAAAGCTTGGCTTGGCGTCACATGAGATTTCCCTGCCAAATCACGGAGGTACGGTGAAGGAAAGAGGTCTATTTTCTTTCATGTCGAGGGCCTTCTGAGGCTACTGCAGAGAGCATTAAGGTATTGAGAGCTGGGAAGAGCCCCCACGGGGGCTGCCTCTATGCTCACCATCCTGCAATGGGGACCGTGGTTCCTTCTTTCCCCCTCCACTCTCCTGCTTCTCACACGTCTGGATGAGTGTGAGTCAGCATCCGCCTGGCCCACGTACCGGCCCTTCTTAACTGCTTTAGAGCCAGGATGCTGAAACAACGGGGATTTCGGTGTGAGGCACTTGGTGTCTTTCCAAGGGCCATGTCTGTGACACATGAGGAAAGTGGAATTCTCGCCACCACTTCCATGCTGTGCCTTTCCGAAGGGCATTCCTGGGACGACGTAGGAAAACAGGAATCTGCCCGACACTTCCATCCGTATCAATCGCTTCCGTGAAGAAGCGTGCACCTGGCCCATCAGTGGTTCCGATGCCTTAGAGCCAGGATGCTGAAACACCAGGGATTGAGGGGTGAGAAACTTTGTGTCTCTCTCAAGGCATTCCTGGGCCCGATTAGGAAAGGACAATTCTGCCCAGCGCTTCCATGTGGACAAATCCCTTGGAGGAATAAGCATCCAGCTGGCCCACCGATGGTTTAGATGCCGAAGGGCCAGGATGCTGACCAACATGGTTTGAGGTGGGAGACACACTGTGCCTTTCTCAAGGGCTGCCTGTGAACCATTAGGAAAGGAGAATTCCGCCCAACCCTTCCATGTGTATTCACTGTTTCCATTAGGAACACCAGCCATCCCTGCTCCAGAGGGCCTAAACGATCCAGCCAAGGACCAGGGAGTTTGCCACAGGTGCGAAGGATTTTCGGGCCTACGTCTCCAGAAATGGGCCGAGATCTCACGAGATTTGTATGAGATCTCACCAGATTTTCCCCAAGATCATCTGATGTCTCGCTGAAGGAGAGGTACCGTTTCTTTTTCTTTTTCTGGGTGGTTTCGCCCTGAACAGAATCAGCCTTCATGTTTTGGGTGCGTGCTCACTTTTGGTGCTTAGGATGGCAAATCGCTTCCTCCTTCTCCTCCTGCTTTCCTCATTCCGTCCCTCGAGTTTCGTGTGCAGAGGTATTCACCAGGCCCGTTCATTCCGAATGCAGTCCTCCCTTATTCCCCAGTCCTCCCGCAGGACGTTGCGATACCAGGGATTTAGGTGGGAGACAGCTTCTTTCTTCCCTCACGTGGCGCCTGGGAGCAATTCTCAAAGCGCAGGTATTAGCAGTTCGGCCCACATCTGGCCTGGGCCTTCCCTAACTGCCTAAGGGGTGCAAAGCCGGCTCTGCTGGCGAGTTCTAGTTCTCCACCCTCCCCCATCTTGTGACTGGGGGATTGGTGACAGACGCATCTGCGGTTGGCCTTAGGTATCAGTGGCAGGGCCACAGATCCCCCGAGGTCTGGCTGGCAATCCCAGGACGTTTGGCGGCAAAGCAAACGAGGTCTGGCTGGAAATCTCACGAGGTGGGGTTGGAAATCTCACGACGTTCGGCTGGAAATCCCAGGAGGTCGGGCTAGAAAGCTCACGAGGGTGGCCGGGAAACGCGCGACGTATGGCAGGCAAACTCACGAGGTTTGGTGGGAAAACTCATGCGCTTGGGCGGGGAACCTCACGAGGTTTGGCCGGGAAACTCACGGGGTTTGGCCGGGAAACTCACGCGGGTCGGCGGCAATTCTCAAGAGGGTTGTCGGGGAACGTCACAAGGGTTTTCGGGACATCTCCCGCGGTTTGGAGGGACATCTCCCGCGGTTTGGAGGGATAGCACCCCAGGTTTCCTGGCGTATCGGACGAGGCCCAGCGGGATACCTCACGATGTTTGGCGAGATCTCTCCCCAGGTTTGGGGGCTGTCTCGCCAGGGTTGGTGGGAGGCCTTCCCCGGTTTGGCCCGAAATCTCACCAGGTTGGCGGGATATCTCGCCATGTTTGCCTGGAAATCTCACCAGGTTTGGCGGGAAACCTCACCGGGTTGGGCGGGAAATCTCACGGGTTGGGCGGGAGATCTCACCTGATTTGGACCGAGTCTGGTGAGATTTCCATAAGATCTGGCGAGATTTCCCTGAGATCTCGCAAGAGCCGGGCTGTCACCTCAGCAGATTGATCCCCAAATCACCTGAGGTCCGGGGAAGGCAAGAGGTATAGATTCTTTCAACATTTCCGCGGTGTTGTGTGGCTAGTGCACCGAGCTTTAAGGTGTGGAGAGCCAGGGAAAGCCCCCACGGGCCTGCCTCCGTTCTCACCGTCCTGCAGTGGGCCCTTTGGCTTCTGGTTTCCCCTCCTGCTCTCCTGTGCCGGTCACCTCGCCGTGAGTGGGAAGGAGCTTTGCCCTGGCCCATTCATCCCGCATCCAAGCTCCTTTCTTACCTGCTTTAGAGCCAGGATGCTGAAACAACAGGGATTGAGGGAGACACCCTGTGTGTCTTCTTGAAGGGCATGCCTGGGACCAATGAGGAAAGTTGACTGCTGCCCAACCCCTCCGTGTGGGTTCCCTACTGACACTGGGAGCACAGCAATCCCTGCTACGTACGGGTTACAAGATCCGCCCAGGGGCCAGCAAGTTTGCCCCACGGGCGAACGGTTTTTGGCCCTGGATCTCCCTAAATGCGCCGTGATCTCCACAGATTTCAATGAGACGTCCCAAGATTTTCCCCAAGATCAGGTGATCTCTGGCTAAAGAAGTGGTGTCTCTTCTTTGTCTTTTTCTGGCTGGTTGTGCGCTCAAGAGAGTCATCCTGAACGTTATCAATGGGTGCCACCTTCTCGTGCCTGGGGTGGCGCATTGCTTTTCCCTCCTGTTCCTGCCTTCCTCACTCCGTCCTTCGGGTTGAGTGTGAAAAACGCTTCAGCAGGCCTGCGCCTTCTGTCTTCAGGGCTCCCTTATTACCCCCACGTCAAAGATGTTGCGATTCCAGGGATTGACGTGGGAGACAAATTGTTGATTCCCTCCTGGTGTGCCTGGGAGTATTTCGACCACTGGAGCTATTGGACGTTGTGCACACTTCTGGAATGTGCCATCCCTAAGCACCGAAGTGGCTCAAAGCAGTCTGGGCTGGGGAGGGCCATTTCCCCACACCACCGCCCCCAGAGCCTGGGTGATTGGTCACAGATGCATCAAGTTTTGGCCACAGAAGACAAGAGCTGAGCCTGACATATCAGAAGATTTGGGTGAGATCTCGCGAGGCCGGGCTCGCTATCTCCGAGGTGTGGATGAGTTCTTCCCGGGTCTGGAGAGAAACCTCATGAGCTGAGGATGACATATCGGGATGTATGGCTAGAGGTCTCCGGACGTGTGGGTGAGATCTCACGTGATTTGGACGGATCTGGTGAAATTTCCGTGAGAACTGGCTCGATATGGGTGAGATCTAAAAGCTTGGCTTGGCGTCACATGAGATTTCCCTGCCAAATCACGGAGGTACGGTGAAGGAAAGAGGTCTATTTTCTTTCATGTCGAGGGCCTTCTGAGGCTACTGCAGAGAGCATTAAGGTATTGAGAGCTGGGAAGAGCCCCCACGGGGGCTGCCTCTATGCTCACCATCCTGCAATGGGGACCGTGGTTCCTTCTTTCCCCCTCCACTCTCCTGCTTCTCACACGTCTGGATGAGTGTGAGTCAGCATCCGCCTGGCCCACGTACCGGCCCTTCTTAACTGCTTTAGAGCCAGGATGCTGAAACAACGGGGATTTCGGTGTGAGGCACTTGGTGTCTTTCCAAGGGCCATGTCTGTGACACATGAGGAAAGTGGAATTCTCGCCACCACTTCCATGCTGTGCCTTTCCGAAGGGCATTCCTGGGACGACGTAGGAAAACAGGAATCTGCCCGACACTTCCATCCGTATCAATCGCTTCCGTGAAGAAGCGTGCACCTGGCCCATCAGTGGTTCCGATGCCTTAGAGCCAGGATGCTGAAACACCAGGGATTGAGGGGTGAGAAACTTTGTGTCTCTCTCAAGGCATTCCTGGGCCCGATTAGGAAAGGACAATTCTGCCCAGCGCTTCCATGTGGACAAATCCCTTGGAGGAATAAGCATCCAGCTGGCCCACCGATGGTTTAGATGCCGAAGGGCCAGGATGCTGACCAACATGGTTTGAGGTGGGAGACACACTGTGCCTTTCTCAAGGGCTGCCTGTGAACCATTAGGAAAGGAGAATTCCGCCCAACCCTTCCATGTGTATTCACTGTTTCCATTAGGAACACCAGCCATCCCTGCTCCAGAGGGCCTAAACGATCCAGCCAAGGACCAGGGAGTTTGCCACAGGTGCGAAGGATTTTCGGGCCTACGTCTCCAGAAATGGGCCGAGATCTCACGAGATTTGTATGAGATCTCACCAGATTTTCCCCAAGATCATCTGATGTCTCGCTGAAGGAGAGGTACCGTTTCTTTTTCTTTTTCTGGGTGGTTTCGCCCTGAACAGAATCAGCCTTCATGTTTTGGGTGCGTGCTCACTTTTGGTGCTTAGGATGGCAAATCGCTTCCTCCTTCTCCTCCTGCTTTCCTCATTCCGTCCCTCGAGTTTCGTGTGCAGAGGTATTCACCAGGCCCGTTCATTCCGAATGCAGTCCTCCCTTATTCCCCAGTCCTCCCGCAGGACGTTGCGATACCAGGGATTTAGGTGGGAGACAGCTTCTTTCTTCCCTCACGTGGCGCCTGGGAGCAATTCTCAAAGCGCAGGTATTAGCAGTTCGGCCCACATCTGGCCTGGGCCTTCCCTAACTGCCTAAGGGGTGCAAAGCCGGCTCTGCTGGCGAGTTCTAGTTCTCCACCCTCCCCCATCTTGTGACTGGGGGATTGGTGACAGACGCATCTGCGGTTGGCCTTAGGTATCAGTGGCAGGGCCACAGATCCCCCGAGGTCTGGCTGGCAATCCCAGGACGTTTGGCGGCAAAGCAAACGAGGTCTGGCTGGAAATCTCACGAGGTGGGGTTGGAAATCTCACGACGTTCGGCTGGAAATCCCAGGAGGTCGGGCTAGAAAGCTCACGAGGGTGGCCGGGAAACGCGCGACGTATGGCAGGCAAACTCACGAGGTTTGGTGGGAAAACTCATGCGCTTGGGCGGGGAACCTCACGAGGTTTGGCCGGGAAACTCACGGGGTTTGGCCGGGAAACTCACGCGGGTCGGCGGCAATTCTCAAGAGGGTTGTCGGGGAACGTCACAAGGGTTTTCGGGACATCTCCCGCGGTTTGGAGGGACATCTCCCGCGGTTTGGAGGGATAGCACCCCAGGTTTCCTGGCGTATCGGACGAGGCCCAGCGGGATACCTCACGATGTTTGGCGAGATCTCTCCCCAGGTTTGGGGGCTGTCTCGCCAGGGTTGGTGGGAGGCCTTCCCCGGTTTGGCCCGAAATCTCACCAGGTTGGCGGGATATCTCGCCATGTTTGCCTGGAAATCTCACCAGGTTTGGCGGGAAACCTCACCGGGTTGGGCGGGAAATCTCACGGGTTGGGCGGGAGATCTCACCTGATTTGGACCGAGTCTGGTGAGATTTCCATAAGATCTGGCGAGATTTCCCTGAGATCTCGCAAGAGCCGGGCTGTCACCTCAGCAGATTGATCCCCAAATCACCTGAGGTCCGGGGAAGGCAAGAGGTATAGATTCTTTCAACATTTCCGCGGTGTTGTGTGGCTAGTGCACCGAGCTTTAAGGTGTGGAGAGCCAGGGAAAGCCCCCACGGGCCTGCCTCCGTTCTCACCGTCCTGCAGTGGGCCCTTTGGCTTCTGGTTTCCCCTCCTGCTCTCCTGTGCCGGTCACCTCGCCGTGAGTGGGAAGGAGCTTTGCCCTGGCCCATTCATCCCGCATCCAAGCTCCTTTCTTACCTGCTTTAGAGCCAGGATGCTGAAACAACAGGGATTGAGGGAGACACCCTGTGTGTCTTCTTGAAGGGCATGCCTGGGACCAATGAGGAAAGTTGACTGCTGCCCAACCCCTCCGTGTGGGTTCCCTACTGACACTGGGAGCACAGCAATCCCTGCTACGTACGGGTTACAAGATCCGCCCAGGGGCCAGCAAGTTTGCCCCACGGGCGAACGGTTTTTGGCCCTGGATCTCCCTAAATGCGCCGTGATCTCCACAGATTTCAATGAGACGTCCCAAGATTTTCCCCAAGATCAGGTGATCTCTGGCTAAAGAAGTGGTGTCTCTTCTTTGTCTTTTTCTGGCTGGTTGTGCGCTCAAGAGAGTCATCCTGAACGTTATCAATGGGTGCCACCTTCTCGTGCCTGGGGTGGCGCATTGCTTTTCCCTCCTGTTCCTGCCTTCCTCACTCCGTCCTTCGGGTTGAGTGTGAAAAACGCTTCAGCAGGCCTGCGCCTTCTGTCTTCAGGGCTCCCTTATTACCCCCACGTCAAAGATGTTGCGATTCCAGGGATTGACGTGGGAGACAAATTGTTGATTCCCTCCTGGTGTGCCTGGGAGTATTTCGACCACTGGAGCTATTGGACGTTGTGCACACTTCTGGAATGTGCCATCCCTAAGCACCGAAGTGGGTCAAAGCAGTCTGGGCTGGGGAGGGCCATTTCCCCACACCACCGCCCCCAGAGCCTGGGTGATTGGTCACAGATGCATCAAGTTTTGGCCACAGAAGACAAGAGCTGAGCCTGACATATCAGAAGATTTGGGTGAGATCTCGCGAGGCCGGGCTCGCTATCTCCGAGGTGTGGATGAGTTCTTCCCGGGTCTGGAGAGAAACCTCATGAGCTGAGGATGACATATCGGGATGTATGGCTAGAGGTCTCCGGACGTGTGGGTGAGATCTCACGTGATTTGGACGGATCTGGTGAAATTTCCGTGAGAACTGGCTCGATATGGGTGAGATCTAAAAGCTTGGCTTGGCGTCACATGAGATTTCCCTGCCAAATCACGGAGGTACGGTGAAGGAAAGAGGTCTATTTTCTTTCATGTCGAGGGCCTTCTGAGGCTACTGCAGAGAGCATTAAGGTATTGAGAGCTGGGAAGAGCCCCCACGGGGGCTGCCTCTATGCTCACCATCCTGCAATGGGGACCGTGGTTCCTTCTTTCCCCCTCCACTCTCCTGCTTCTCACACGTCTGGATGAGTGTGAGTCAGCATCCGCCTGGCCCACGTACCGGCCCTTCTTAACTGCTTTAGAGCCAGGATGCTGAAACAACGGGGATTTCGGTGTGAGGCACTTGGTGTCTTTCCAAGGGCCATGTCTGTGACACATGAGGAAAGTGGAATTCTCGCCACCACTTCCATGCTGTGCCTTTCCGAAGGGCATTCCTGGGACGACGTAGGAAAACAGGAATCTGCCCGACACTTCCATCCGTATCAATCGCTTCCGTGAAGAAGCGTGCACCTGGCCCATCAGTGGTTCCGATGCCTTAGAGCCAGGATGCTGAAACACCAGGGATTGAGGGGTGAGAAACTTTGTGTCTCTCTCAAGGCATTCCTGGGCCCGATTAGGAAAGGACAATTCTGCCCAGCGCTTCCATGTGGACAAATCCCTTGGAGGAATAAGCATCCAGCTGGCCCACCGATGGTTTAGATGCCGAAGGGCCAGGATGCTGACCAACATGGTTTGAGGTGGGAGACACACTGTGCCTTTCTCAAGGGCTGCCTGTGAACCATTAGGAAAGGAGAATTCCGCCCAACCCTTCCATGTGTATTCACTGTTTCCATTAGGAACACCAGCCATCCCTGCTCCAGAGGGCCTAAACGATCCAGCCAAGGACCAGGGAGTTTGCCACAGGTGCGAAGGATTTTCGGGCCTACGTCTCCAGAAATGGGCCGAGATCTCACGAGATTTGTATGAGATCTCACCAGATTTTCCCCAAGATCATCTGATGTCTCGCTGAAGGAGAGGTACCGTTTCTTTTTCTTTTTCTGGGTGGTTTCGCCCTGAACAGAATCAGCCTTCATGTTTTGGGTGCGTGCTCACTTTTGGTGCTTAGGATGGCAAATCGCTTCCTCCTTCTCCTCCTGCTTTCCTCATTCCGTCCCTCGAGTTTCGTGTGCAGAGGTATTCACCAGGCCCGTTCATTCCGAATGCAGTCCTCCCTTATTCCCCAGTCCTCCCGCAGGACGTTGCGATACCAGGGATTTAGGTGGGAGACAGCTTCTTTCTTCCCTCACGTGGCGCCTGGGAGCAATTCTCAAAGCGCAGGTATTAGCAGTTCGGCCCACATCTGGCCTGGGCCTTCCCTAACTGCCTAAGGGGTGCAAAGCCGGCTCTGCTGGCGAGTTCTAGTTCTCCACCCTCCCCCATCTTGTGACTGGGGGATTGGTGACAGACGCATCTGCGGTTGGCCTTAGGTATCAGTGGCAGGGCCACAGATCCCCCGAGGTCTGGCTGGCAATCCCAGGACGTTTGGCGGCAAAGCAAACGAGGTCTGGCTGGAAATCTCACGAGGTGGGGTTGGAAATCTCACGACGTTCGGCTGGAAATCCCAGGAGGTCGGGCTAGAAAGCTCACGAGGGTGGCCGGGAAACGCGCGACGTATGGCAGGCAAACTCACGAGGTTTGGTGGGAAAACTCATGCGCTTGGGCGGGGAACCTCACGAGGTTTGGCCGGGAAACTCACGGGGTTTGGCCGGGAAACTCACGCGGGTCGGCGGCAATTCTCAAGAGGGTTGTCGGGGAACGTCACAAGGGTTTTCGGGACATCTCCCGCGGTTTGGAGGGACATCTCCCGCGGTTTGGAGGGATAGCACCCCAGGTTTCCTGGCGTATCGGACGAGGCCCAGCGGGATACCTCACGATGTTTGGCGAGATCTCTCCCCAGGTTTGGGGGCTGTCTCGCCAGGGTTGGTGGGAGGCCTTCCCCGGTTTGGCCCGAAATCTCACCAGGTTGGCGGGATATCTCGCCATGTTTGCCTGGAAATCTCACCAGGTTTGGCGGGAAACCTCACCGGGTTGGGCGGGAAATCTCACGGGTTGGGCGGGAGATCTCACCTGATTTGGACCGAGTCTGGTGAGATTTCCATAAGATCTGGCGAGATTTCCCTGAGATCTCGCAAGAGCCGGGCTGTCACCTCAGCAGATTGATCCCCAAATCACCTGAGGTCCGGGGAAGGCAAGAGGTATAGATTCTTTCAACATTTCCGCGGTGTTGTGTGGCTAGTGCACCGAGCTTTAAGGTGTGGAGAGCCAGGGAAAGCCCCCACGGGCCTGCCTCCGTTCTCACCGTCCTGCAGTGGGCCCTTTGGCTTCTGGTTTCCCCTCCTGCTCTCCTGTGCCGGTCACCTCGCCGTGAGTGGGAAGGAGCTTTGCCCTGGCCCATTCATCCCGCATCCAAGCTCCTTTCTTACCTGCTTTAGAGCCAGGATGCTGAAACAACAGGGATTGAGGGAGACACCCTGTGTGTCTTCTTGAAGGGCATGCCTGGGACCAATGAGGAAAGTTGACTGCTGCCCAACCCCTCCGTGTGGGTTCCCTACTGACACTGGGAGCACAGCAATCCCTGCTACGTACGGGTTACAAGATCCGCCCAGGGGCCAGCAAGTTTGCCCCACGGGCGAACGGTTTTTGGCCCTGGATCTCCCTAAATGCGCCGTGATCTCCACAGATTTCAATGAGACGTCCCAAGATTTTCCCCAAGATCAGGTGATCTCTGGCTAAAGAAGTGGTGTCTCTTCTTTGTCTTTTTCTGGCTGGTTGTGCGCTCAAGAGAGTCATCCTGAACGTTATCAATGGGTGCCACCTTCTCGTGCCTGGGGTGGCGCATTGCTTTTCCCTCCTGTTCCTGCCTTCCTCACTCCGTCCTTCGGGTTGAGTGTGAAAAACGCTTCAGCAGGCCTGCGCCTTCTGTCTTCAGGGCTCCCTTATTACCCCCACGTCAAAGATGTTGCGATTCCAGGGATTGACGTGGGAGACAAATTGTTGATTCCCTCCTGGTGTGCCTGGGAGTATTTCGACCACTGGAGCTATTGGACGTTGTGCACACTTCTGGAATGTGCCATCCCTAAGCACCGAAGTGGCTCAAAGCAGTCTGGGCTGGGGAGGGCCATTTCCCCACACCACCGCCCCCAGAGCCTGGGTGATTGGTCACAGATGCATCAAGTTTTGGCCACAGAAGACAAGAGCTGAGCCTGACATATCAGAAGATTTGGGTGAGATCTCGCGAGGCCGGGCTCGCTATCTCCGAGGTGTGGATGAGTTCTTCCCGGGTCTGGAGAGAAACCTCATGAGCTGAGGATGACATATCGGGATGTATGGCTAGAGGTCTCCGGACGTGTGGGTGAGATCTCACGTGATTTGGACGGATCTGGTGAAATTTCCGTGAGAACTGGCTCGATATGGGTGAGATCTAAAAGCTTGGCTTGGCGTCACATGAGATTTCCCTGCCAAATCACGGAGGTACGGTGAAGGAAAGAGGTCTATTTTCTTTCATGTCGAGGGCCTTCTGAGGCTACTGCAGAGAGCATTAAGGTATTGAGAGCTGGGAAGAGCCCCCACGGGGGCTGCCTCTATGCTCACCATCCTGCAATGGGGACCGTGGTTCCTTCTTTCCCCCTCCACTCTCCTGCTTCTCACACGTCTGGATGAGTGTGAGTCAGCATCCGCCTGGCCCACGTACCGGCCCTTCTTAACTGCTTTAGAGCCAGGATGCTGAAACAACGGGGATTTCGGTGTGAGGCACTTGGTGTCTTTCCAAGGGCCATGTCTGTGACACATGAGGAAAGTGGAATTCTCGCCACCACTTCCATGCTGTGCCTTTCCGAAGGGCATTCCTGGGACGACGTAGGAAAACAGGAATCTGCCCGACACTTCCATCCGTATCAATCGCTTCCGTGAAGAAGCGTGCACCTGGCCCATCAGTGGTTCCGATGCCTTAGAGCCAGGATGCTGAAACACCAGGGATTGAGGGGTGAGAAACTTTGTGTCTCTCTCAAGGCATTCCTGGGCCCGATTAGGAAAGGACAATTCTGCCCAGCGCTTCCATGTGGACAAATCCCTTGGAGGAATAAGCATCCAGCTGGCCCACCGATGGTTTAGATGCCGAAGGGCCAGGATGCTGACCAACATGGTTTGAGGTGGGAGACACACTGTGCCTTTCTCAAGGGCTGCCTGTGAACCATTAGGAAAGGAGAATTCCGCCCAACCCTTCCATGTGTATTCACTGTTTCCATTAGGAACACCAGCCATCCCTGCTCCAGAGGGCCTAAACGATCCAGCCAAGGACCAGGGAGTTTGCCACAGGTGCGAAGGATTTTCGGGCCTACGTCTCCAGAAATGGGCCGAGATCTCACGAGATTTGTATGAGATCTCACCAGATTTTCCCCAAGATCATCTGATGTCTCGCTGAAGGAGAGGTACCGTTTCTTTTTCTTTTTCTGGGTGGTTTCGCCCTGAACAGAATCAGCCTTCATGTTTTGGGTGCGTGCTCACTTTTGGTGCTTAGGATGGCAAATCGCTTCCTCCTTCTCCTCCTGCTTTCCTCATTCCGTCCCTCGAGTTTCGTGTGCAGAGGTATTCACCAGGCCCGTTCATTCCGAATGCAGTCCTCCCTTATTCCCCAGTCCTCCCGCAGGACGTTGCGATACCAGGGATTTAGGTGGGAGACAGCTTCTTTCTTCCCTCACGTGGCGCCTGGGAGCAATTCTCAAAGCGCAGGTATTAGCAGTTCGGCCCACATCTGGCCTGGGCCTTCCCTAACTGCCTAAGGGGTGCAAAGCCGGCTCTGCTGGCGAGTTCTAGTTCTCCACCCTCCCCCATCTTGTGACTGGGGGATTGGTGACAGACGCATCTGCGGTTGGCCTTAGGTATCAGTGGCAGGGCCACAGATCCCCCGAGGTCTGGCTGGCAATCCCAGGACGTTTGGCGGCAAAGCAAACGAGGTCTGGCTGGAAATCTCACGAGGTGGGGTTGGAAATCTCACGACGTTCGGCTGGAAATCCCAGGAGGTCGGGCTAGAAAGCTCACGAGGGTGGCCGGGAAACGCGCGACGTATGGCAGGCAAACTCACGAGGTTTGGTGGGAAAACTCATGCGCTTGGGCGGGGAACCTCACGAGGTTTGGCCGGGAAACTCACGGGGTTTGGCCGGGAAACTCACGCGGGTCGGCGGCAATTCTCAAGAGGGTTGTCGGGGAACGTCACAAGGGTTTTCGGGACATCTCCCGCGGTTTGGAGGGACATCTCCCGCGGTTTGGAGGGATAGCACCCCAGGTTTCCTGGCGTATCGGACGAGGCCCAGCGGGATACCTCACGATGTTTGGCGAGATCTCTCCCCAGGTTTGGGGGCTGTCTCGCCAGGGTTGGTGGGAGGCCTTCCCCGGTTTGGCCCGAAATCTCACCAGGTTGGCGGGATATCTCGCCATGTTTGCCTGGAAATCTCACCAGGTTTGGCGGGAAACCTCACCGGGTTGGGCGGGAAATCTCACGGGTTGGGCGGGAGATCTCACCTGATTTGGACCGAGTCTGGTGAGATTTCCATAAGATCTGGCGAGATTTCCCTGAGATCTCGCAAGAGCCGGGCTGTCACCTCAGCAGATTGATCCCCAAATCACCTGAGGTCCGGGGAAGGCAAGAGGTATAGATTCTTTCAACATTTCCGCGGTGTTGTGTGGCTAGTGCACCGAGCTTTAAGGTGTGGAGAGCCAGGGAAAGCCCCCACGGGCCTGCCTCCGTTCTCACCGTCCTGCAGTGGGCCCTTTGGCTTCTGGTTTCCCCTCCTGCTCTCCTGTGCCGGTCACCTCGCCGTGAGTGGGAAGGAGCTTTGCCCTGGCCCATTCATCCCGCATCCAAGCTCCTTTCTTACCTGCTTTAGAGCCAGGATGCTGAAACAACAGGGATTGAGGGAGACACCCTGTGTGTCTTCTTGAAGGGCATGCCTGGGACCAATGAGGAAAGTTGACTGCTGCCCAACCCCTCCGTGTGGGTTCCCTACTGACACTGGGAGCACAGCAATCCCTGCTACGTACGGGTTACAAGATCCGCCCAGGGGCCAGCAAGTTTGCCCCACGGGCGAACGGTTTTTGGCCCTGGATCTCCCTAAATGCGCCGTGATCTCCACAGATTTCAATGAGACGTCCCAAGATTTTCCCCAAGATCAGGTGATCTCTGGCTAAAGAAGTGGTGTCTCTTCTTTGTCTTTTTCTGGCTGGTTGTGCGCTCAAGAGAGTCATCCTGAACGTTATCAATGGGTGCCACCTTCTCGTGCCTGGGGTGGCGCATTGCTTTTCCCTCCTGTTCCTGCCTTCCTCACTCCGTCCTTCGGGTTGAGTGTGAAAAACGCTTCAGCAGGCCTGCGCCTTCTGTCTTCAGGGCTCCCTTATTACCCCCACGTCAAAGATGTTGCGATTCCAGGGATTGACGTGGGAGACAAATTGTTGATTCCCTCCTGGTGTGCCTGGGAGTATTTCGACCACTGGAGCTATTGGACGTTGTGCACACTTCTGGAATGTGCCATCCCTAAGCACCGAAGTGGCTCAAAGCAGTCTGGGCTGGGGAGGGCCATTTCCCCACACCACCGCCCCCAGAGCCTGGGTGATTGGTCACAGATGCATCAAGTTTTGGCCACAGAAGACAAGAGCTGAGCCTGACATATCAGAAGATTTGGGTGAGATCTCGCGAGGCCGGGCTCGCTATCTCCGAGGTGTGGATGAGTTCTTCCCGGGTCTGGAGAGAAACCTCATGAGCTGAGGATGACATATCGGGATGTATGGCTAGAGGTCTCCGGACGTGTGGGTGAGATCTCACGTGATTTGGACGGATCTGGTGAAATTTCCGTGAGAACTGGCTCGATATGGGTGAGATCTAAAAGCTTGGCTTGGCGTCACATGAGATTTCCCTGCCAAATCACGGAGGTACGGTGAAGGAAAGAGGTCTATTTTCTTTCATGTCGAGGGCCTTCTGAGGCTACTGCAGAGAGCATTAAGGTATTGAGAGCTGGGAAGAGCCCCCACGGGGGCTGCCTCTATGCTCACCATCCTGCAATGGGGACCGTGGTTCCTTCTTTCCCCCTCCACTCTCCTGCTTCTCACACGTCTGGATGAGTGTGAGTCAGCATCCGCCTGGCCCACGTACCGGCCCTTCTTAACTGCTTTAGAGCCAGGATGCTGAAACAACGGGGATTTCGGTGTGAGGCACTTGGTGTCTTTCCAAGGGCCATGTCTGTGACACATGAGGAAAGTGGAATTCTCGCCACCACTTCCATGCTGTGCCTTTCCGAAGGGCATTCCTGGGACGACGTAGGAAAACAGGAATCTGCCCGACACTTCCATCCGTATCAATCGCTTCCGTGAAGAAGCGTGCACCTGGCCCATCAGTGGTTCCGATGCCTTAGAGCCAGGATGCTGAAACACCAGGGATTGAGGGGTGAGAAACTTTGTGTCTCTCTCAAGGCATTCCTGGGCCCGATTAGGAAAGGACAATTCTGCCCAGCGCTTCCATGTGGACAAATCCCTTGGAGGAATAAGCATCCAGCTGGCCCACCGATGGTTTAGATGCCGAAGGGCCAGGATGCTGACCAACATGGTTTGAGGTGGGAGACACACTGTGCCTTTCTCAAGGGCTGCCTGTGAACCATTAGGAAAGGAGAATTCCGCCCAACCCTTCCATGTGTATTCACTGTTTCCATTAGGAACACCAGCCATCCCTGCTCCAGAGGGCCTAAACGATCCA
Organism: Mirounga angustirostris; assembly: GCF_029215605.1. Taxonomy (NCBI): domain Eukaryota; kingdom Metazoa; phylum Chordata; class Mammalia; order Carnivora; family Phocidae; genus Mirounga; species Mirounga angustirostris. Next base: position 17,869 of record NW_026992007.1, on the reverse strand, counting down.
GCCAAGGACCAGGGAGTTTGCCACAGGTGCGAAGGATTTTCGGGCCTACGTCTCCAGAAATGGGCCGAGATCTCACGAGATTTGTATGAGATCTCACCAGATTTTCCCCAAGATCATCTGATGTCTCGCTGAAGGAGAGGTACCGTTTCTTTTTCTTTTTCTGGGTGGTTTCGCCCTGAACAGAATCAGCCTTCATGTTTTGGGTGCGTGCTCACTTTTGGTGCTTAGGATGGCAAATCGCTTCCTCCTTCTCCTCCTGCTTTCCTCATTCCGTCCCTCGAGTTTCGTGTGCAGAGGTATTCACCAGGCCCGTTCATTCCGAATGCAGTCCTCCCTTATTCCCCAGTCCTCCCGCAGGACGTTGCGATACCAGGGATTTAGGTGGGAGACAGCTTCTTTCTTCCCTCACGTGGCGCCTGGGAGCAATTCTCAAAGCGCAGGTATTAGCAGTTCGGCCCACATCTGGCCTGGGCCTTCCCTAACTGCCTAAGGGGTGCAAAGCCGGCTCTGCTGGCGAGTTCTAGTTCTCCACCCTCCCCCATCTTGTGACTGGGGGATTGGTGACAGACGCATCTGCGGTTGGCCTTAGGTATCAGTGGCAGGGCCACAGATCCCCCGAGGTCTGGCTGGCAATCCCAGGACGTTTGGCGGCAAAGCAAACGAGGTCTGGCTGGAAATCTCACGAGGTGGGGTTGGAAATCTCACGACGTTCGGCTGGAAATCCCAGGAGGTCGGGCTAGAAAGCTCACGAGGGTGGCCGGGAAACGCGCGACGTATGGCAGGCAAACTCACGAGGTTTGGTGGGAAAACTCATGCGCTTGGGCGGGGAACCTCACGAGGTTTGGCCGGGAAACTCACGGGGTTTGGCCGGGAAACTCACGCGGGTCGGCGGCAATTCTCAAGAGGGTTGTCGGGGAACGTCACAAGGGTTTTCGGGACATCTCCCGCGGTTTGGAGGGACATCTCCCGCGGTTTGGAGGGATAGCACCCCAGGTTTCCTGGCGTATCGGACGAGGCCCAGCGGGATACCTCACGATGTTTGGCGAGATCTCTCCCCAGGTTTGGGGGCTGTCTCGCCAGGGTTGGTGGGAGGCCTTCCCCGGTTTGGCCCGAAATCTCACCAGGTTGGCGGGATATCTCGCCATGTTTGCCTGGAAATCTCACCAGGTTTGGCGGGAAACCTCACCGGGTTGGGCGGGAAATCTCACGGGTTGGGCGGGAGATCTCACCTGATTTGGACCGAGTCTGGTGAGATTTCCATAAGATCTGGCGAGATTTCCCTGAGATCTCGCAAGAGCCGGGCTGTCACCTCAGCAGATTGATCCCCAAATCACCTGAGGTCCGGGGAAGGCAAGAGGTATAGATTCTTTCAACATTTCCGCGGTGTTGTGTGGCTAGTGCACCGAGCTTTAAGGTGTGGAGAGCCAGGGAAAGCCCCCACGGGCCTGCCTCCGTTCTCACCGTCCTGCAGTGGGCCCTTTGGCTTCTGGTTTCCCCTCCTGCTCTCCTGTGCCGGTCACCTCGCCGTGAGTGGGAAGGAGCTTTGCCCTGGCCCATTCATCCCGCATCCAAGCTCCTTTCTTACCTGCTTTAGAGCCAGGATGCTGAAACAACAGGGATTGAGGGAGACACCCTGTGTGTCTTCTTGAAGGGCATGCCTGGGACCAATGAGGAAAGTTGACTGCTGCCCAACCCCTCCGTGTGGGTTCCCTACTGACACTGGGAGCACAGCAATCCCTGCTACGTACGGGTTACAAGATCCGCCCAGGGGCCAGCAAGTTTGCCCCACGGGCGAACGGTTTTTGGCCCTGGATCTCCCTAAATGCGCCGTGATCTCCACAGATTTCAATGAGACGTCCCAAGATTTTCCCCAAGATCAGGTGATCTCTGGCTAAAGAAGTGGTGTCTCTTCTTTGTCTTTTTCTGGCTGGTTGTGCGCTCAAGAGAGTCATCCTGAACGTTATCAATGGGTGCCACCTTCTCGTGCCTGGGGTGGCGCATTGCTTTTCCCTCCTGTTCCTGCCTTCCTCACTCCGTCCTTCGGGTTGAGTGTGAAAAACGCTTCAGCAGGCCTGCGCCTTCTGTCTTCAGGGCTCCCTTATTACCCCCACGTCAAAGATGTTGCGATTCCAGGGATTGACGTGGGAGACAAATTGTTGATTCCCTCCTGGTGTGCCTGGGAGTATTTCGACCACTGGAGCTATTGGACGTTGTGCACACTTCTGGAATGTGCCATCCCTAAGCACCGAAGTGGGTCAAAGCAGTCTGGGCTGGGGAGGGCCATTTCCCCACACCACCGCCCCCAGAGCCTGGGTGATTGGTCACAGATGCATCAAGTTTTGGCCACAGAAGACAAGAGCTGAGCCTGACATATCAGAAGATTTGGGTGAGATCTCGCGAGGCCGGGCTCGCTATCTCCGAGGTGTGGATGAGTTCTTCCCGGGTCTGGAGAGAAACCTCATGAGCTGAGGATGACATATCGGGATGTATGGCTAGAGGTCTCCGGACGTGTGGGTGAGATCTCACGTGATTTGGACGGATCTGGTGAAATTTCCGTGAGAACTGGCTCGATATGGGTGAGATCTAAAAGCTTGGCTTGGCGTCACATGAGATTTCCCTGCCAAATCACGGAGGTACGGTGAAGGAAAGAGGTCTATTTTCTTTCATGTCGAGGGCCTTCTGAGGCTACTGCAGAGAGCATTAAGGTATTGAGAGCTGGGAAGAGCCCCCACGGGGGCTGCCTCTATGCTCACCATCCTGCAATGGGGACCGTGGTTCCTTCTTTCCCCCTCCACTCTCCTGCTTCTCACACGTCTGGATGAGTGTGAGTCAGCATCCGCCTGGCCCACGTACCGGCCCTTCTTAACTGCTTTAGAGCCAGGATGCTGAAACAACGGGGATTTCGGTGTGAGGCACTTGGTGTCTTTCCAAGGGCCATGTCTGTGACACATGAGGAAAGTGGAATTCTCGCCACCACTTCCATGCTGTGCCTTTCCGAAGGGCATTCCTGGGACGACGTAGGAAAACAGGAATCTGCCCGACACTTCCATCCGTATCAATCGCTTCCGTGAAGAAGCGTGCACCTGGCCCATCAGTGGTTCCGATGCCTTAGAGCCAGGATGCTGAAACACCAGGGATTGAGGGGTGAGAAACTTTGTGTCTCTCTCAAGGCATTCCTGGGCCCGATTAGGAAAGGACAATTCTGCCCAGCGCTTCCATGTGGACAAATCCCTTGGAGGAATAAGCATCCAGCTGGCCCACCGATGGTTTAGATGCCGAAGGGCCAGGATGCTGACCAACATGGTTTGAGGTGGGAGACACACTGTGCCTTTCTCAAGGGCTGCCTGTGAACCATTAGGAAAGGAGAATTCCGCCCAACCCTTCCATGTGTATTCACTGTTTCCATTAGGAACACCAGCCATCCCTGCTCCAGAGGGCCTAAACGATCCAGCCAAGGACCAGGGAGTTTGCCACAGGTGCGAAGGATTTTCGGGCCTACGTCTCCAGAAATGGGCCGAGATCTCACGAGATTTGTATGAGATCTCACCAGATTTTCCCCAAGATCATCTGATGTCTCGCTGAAGGAGAGGTACCGTTTCTTTTTCTTTTTCTGGGTGGTTTCGCCCTGAACAGAATCAGCCTTCATGTTTTGGGTGCGTGCTCACTTTTGGTGCTTAGGATGGCAAATCGCTTCCTCCTTCTCCTCCTGCTTTCCTCATTCCGTCCCTCGAGTTTCGTGTGCAGAGGTATTCACCAGGCCCGTTCATTCCGAATGCAGTCCTCCCTTATTCCCCAGTCCTCCCGCAGGACGTTGCGATACCAGGGATTTAGGTGGGAGACAGCTTCTTTCTTCCCTCACGTGGCGCCTGGGAGCAATTCTCAAAGCGCAGGTATTAGCAGTTCGGCCCACATCTGGCCTAGGCCTTCCCTAACTGCCTAAGGGGTGCAAAGCCGGCTCTGCTGGCGAGTTCTAGTTCTCCACCCTCCCCCATCTTGTGACTGGGGGATTGGTGACAGACGCATCTGCGGTTGGCCTTAGGTATCAGTGGCAGGGCCACAGATCCCCCGAGGTCTGGCTGGCAATCCCAGGACGTTTGGCGGCAAAGCAAACGAGGTCTGGCTGGAAATCTCACGAGGTGGGGTTGGAAATCTCACGACGTTCGGCTGGAAATCCCAGGAGGTCGGGCTAGAAAGCTCACGAGGGTGGCCGGGAAACGCGCGACGTATGGCAGGCAAACTCACGAGGTTTGGTGGGAAAACTCATGCGCTTGGGCGGGGAACCTCACGAGGTTTGGCCGGGAAACTCACGGGGTTTGGCCGGGAAACTCACGCGGGTCGGCGGCAATTCTCAAGAGGGTTGTCGGGGAACGTCACAAGGGTTTTCGGGACATCTCCCGCGGTTTGGAGGGACATCTCCCGCGGTTTGGAGGGATAGCACCCCAGGTTTCCTGGCGTATCGGACGAGGCCCAGCGGGATACCTCACGATGTTTGGCGAGATCTCTCCCCAGGTTTGGGGGCTGTCTCGCCAGGGTTGGTGGGAGGCCTTCCCCGGTTTGGCCCGAAATCTCACCAGGTTGGCGGGATATCTCGCCATGTTTGCCTGGAAATCTCACCAGGTTTGGCGGGAAACCTCACCGGGTTGGGCGGGAAATCTCACGGGTTGGGCGGGAGATCTCACCTGATTTGGACCGAGTCTGGTGAGATTTCCATAAGATCTGGCGAGATTTCCCTGAGATCTCGCAAGAGCCGGGCTGTCACCTCAGCAGATTGATCCCCAAATCACCTGAGGTCCGGGGAAGGCAAGAGGTATAGATTCTTTCAACATTTCCGCGGTGTTGTGTGGCTAGTGCACCGAGCTTTAAGGTGTGGAGAGCCAGGGAAAGCCCCCACGGGCCTGCCTCCGTTCTCACCGTCCTGCAGTGGGCCCTTTGGCTTCTGGTTTCCCCTCCTGCTCTCCTGTGCCGGTCACCTCGCCGTGAGTGGGAAGGAGCTTTGCCCTGGCCCATTCATCCCGCATCCAAGCTCCTTTCTTACCTGCTTTAGAGCCAGGATGCTGAAACAACAGGGATTGAGGGAGACACCCTGTGTGTCTTCTTGAAGGGCATGCCTGGGACCAATGAGGAAAGTTGACTGCTGCCCAACCCCTCCGTGTGGGTTCCCTACTGACACTGGGAGCACAGCAATCCCTGCTACGTACGGGTTACAAGATCCGCCCAGGGGCCAGCAAGTTTGCCCCACGGGCGAACGGTTTTTGGCCCTGGATCTCCCTAAATGCGCCGTGATCTCCACAGATTTCAATGAGACGTCCCAAGATTTTCCCCAAGATCAGGTGATCTCTGGCTAAAGAAGTGGTGTCTCTTCTTTGTCTTTTTCTGGCTGGTTGTGCGCTCAAGAGAGTCATCCTGAACGTTATCAATGGGTGCCACCTTCTCGTGCCTGGGGTGGCGCATTGCTTTTCCCTCCTGTTCCTGCCTTCCTCACTCCGTCCTTCGGGTTGAGTGTGAAAAACGCTTCAGCAGGCCTGCGCCTTCTGTCTTCAGGGCTCCCTTATTACCCCCACGTCAAAGATGTTGCGATTCCAGGGATTGACGTGGGAGACAAATTGTTGATTCCCTCCTGGTGTGCCTGGGAGTATTTCGACCACTGGAGCTATTGGACGTTGTGCACACTTCTGGAATGTGCCATCCCTAAGCACCGAAGTGGCTCAAAGCAGTCTGGGCTGGGGAGGGCCATTTCCCCACACCACCGCCCCCAGAGCCTGGGTGATTGGTCACAGATGCATCAAGTTTTGGCCACAGAAGACAAGAGCTGAGCCTGACATATCAGAAGATTTGGGTGAGATCTCGCGAGGCCGGGCTCGCTATCTCCGAGGTGTGGATGAGTTCTTCCCGGGTCTGGAGAGAAACCTCATGAGCTGAGGATGACATATCGGGATGTATGGCTAGAGGTCTCCGGACGTGTGGGTGAGATCTCACGTGATTTGGACGGATCTGGTGAAATTTCCGTGAGAACTGGCTCGATATGGGTGAGATCTAAAAGCTTGGCTTGGCGTCACATGAGATTTCCCTGCCAAATCACGGAGGTACGGTGAAGGAAAGAGGTCTATTTTCTTTCATGTCGAGGGCCTTCTGAGGCTACTGCAGAGAGCATTAAGGTATTGAGAGCTGGGAAGAGCCCCCACGGGGGCTGCCTCTATGCTCACCATCCTGCAATGGGGACCGTGGTTCCTTCTTTCCCCCTCCACTCTCCTGCTTCTCACACGTCTGGATGAGTGTGAGTCAGCATCCGCCTGGCCCACGTACCGGCCCTTCTTAACTGCTTTAGAGCCAGGATGCTGAAACAACGGGGATTTCGGTGTGAGGCACTTGGTGTCTTTCCAAGGGCCATGTCTGTGACACATGAGGAAAGTGGAATTCTCGCCACCACTTCCATGCTGTGCCTTTCCGAAGGGCATTCCTGGGACGACGTAGGAAAACAGGAATCTGCCCGACACTTCCATCCGTATCAATCGCTTCCGTGAAGAAGCGTGCACCTGGCCCATCAGTGGTTCCGATGCCTTAGAGCCAGGATGCTGAAACACCAGGGATTGAGGGGTGAGAAACTTTGTGTCTCTCTCAAGGCATTCCTGGGCCCGATTAGGAAAGGACAATTCTGCCCAGCGCTTCCATGTGGACAAATCCCTTGGAGGAATAAGCATCCAGCTGGCCCACCGATGGTTTAGATGCCGAAGGGCCAGGATGCTGACCAACATGGTTTGAGGTGGGAGACACACTGTGCCTTTCTCAAGGGCTGCCTGTGAACCATTAGGAAAGGAGAATTCCGCCCAACCCTTCCATGTGTATTCACTGTTTCCATTAGGAACACCAGCCATCCCTGCTCCAGAGGGCCTAAACGATCCAGCCAAGGACCAGGGAGTTTGCCACAGGTGCGAAGGATTTTCGGGCCTACGTCTCCAGAAATGGGCCGAGATCTCACGAGATTTGTATGAGATCTCACCAGATTTTCCCCAAGATCATCTGATGTCTCGCTGAAGGAGAGGTACCGTTTCTTTTTCTTTTTCTGGGTGGTTTCGCCCTGAACAGAATCAGCCTTCATGTTTTGGGTGCGTGCTCACTTTTGGTGCTTAGGATGGCAAATCGCTTCCTCCTTCTCCTCCTGCTTTCCTCATTCCGTCCCTCGAGTTTCGTGTGCAGAGGTATTCACCAGGCCCGTTCATTCCGAATGCAGTCCTCCCTTATTCCCCAGTCCTCCCGCAGGACGTTGCGATACCAGGGATTTAGGTGGGAGACAGCTTCTTTCTTCCCTCACGTGGCGCCTGGGAGCAATTCTCAAAGCGCAGGTATTAGCAGTTCGGCCCACATCTGGCCTAGGCCTTCCCTAACTGCCTAAGGGGTGCAAAGCCGGCTCTGCTGGCGAGTTCTAGTTCTCCACCCTCCCCCATCTTGTGACTGGGGGATTGGTGACAGACGCATCTGCGGTTGGCCTTAGGTATCAGTGGCAGGGCCACAGATCCCCCGAGGTCTGGCTGGCAATCCCAGGACGTTTGGCGGCAAAGCAAACGAGGTCTGGCTGGAAATCTCACGAGGTGGGGTTGGAAATCTCACGACGTTCGGCTGGAAATCCCAGGAGGTCGGGCTAGAAAGCTCACGAGGGTGGCCGGGAAACGCGCGACGTATGGCAGGCAAACTCACGAGGTTTGGTGGGAAAACTCATGCGCTTGGGCGGGGAACCTCACGAGGTTTGGCCGGGAAACTCACGGGGTTTGGCCGGGAAACTCACGCGGGTCGGCGGCAATTCTCAAGAGGGTTGTCGGGGAACGTCACAAGGGTTTTCGGGACATCTCCCGCGGTTTGGAGGGACATCTCCCGCGGTTTGGAGGGATAGCACCCCAGGTTTCCTGGCGTATCGGACGAGGCCCAGCGGGATACCTCACGATGTTTGGCGAGATCTCTCCCCAGGTTTGGGGGCTGTCTCGCCAGGGTTGGTGGGAGGCCTTCCCCGGTTTGGCCCGAAATCTCACCAGGTTGGCGGGATATCTCGCCATGTTTGCCTGGAAATCTCACCAGGTTTGGCGGGAAACCTCACCGGGTTGGGCGGGAAATCTCACGGGTTGGGCGGGAGATCTCACCTGATTTGGACCGAGTCTGGTGAGATTTCCATAAGATCTGGCGAGATTTCCCTGAGATCTCGCAAGAGCCGGGCTGTCACCTCAGCAGATTGATCCCCAAATCACCTGAGGTCCGGGGAAGGCAAGAGGTATAGATTCTTTCAACATTTCCGCGGTGTTGTGTGGCTAGTGCACCGAGCTTTAAGGTGTGGAGAGCCAGGGAAAGCCCCCACGGGCCTGCCTCCGTTCTCACCGTCCTGCAGTGGGCCCTTTGGCTTCTGGTTTCCCCTCCTGCTCTCCTGTGCCGGTCACCTCGCCGTGAGTGGGAAGGAGCTTTGCCCTGGCCCATTCATCCCGCATCCAAGCTCCTTTCTTACCTGCTTTAGAGCCAGGATGCTGAAACAACAGGGATTGAGGGAGACACCCTGTGTGTCTTCTTGAAGGGCATGCCTGGGACCAATGAGGAAAGTTGACTGCTGCCCAACCCCTCCGTGTGGGTTCCCTACTGACACTGGGAGCACAGCAATCCCTGCTACGTACGGGTTACAAGATCCGCCCAGGGGCCAGCAAGTTTGCCCCACGGGCGAACGGTTTTTGGCCCTGGATCTCCCTAAATGCGCCGTGATCTCCACAGATTTCAATGAGACGTCCCAAGATTTTCCCCAAGATCAGGTGATCTCTGGCTAAAGAAGTGGTGTCTCTTCTTTGTCTTTTTCTGGCTGGTTGTGCGCTCAAGAGAGTCATCCTGAACGTTATCAATGGGTGCCACCTTCTCGTGCCTGGGGTGGCGCATTGCTTTTCCCTCCTGTTCCTGCCTTCCTCACTCCGTCCTTCGGGTTGAGTGTGAAAAACGCTTCAGCAGGCCTGCGCCTTCTGTTTTCAGGGCTCCCTTATTACCCCCACGTCAAAGATGTTGCGATTCCAGGGATTGACGTGGGAGACAAATTGTTGATTCCCTCCTGGTGTGCCTGGGAGTATTTCGACCACTGGAGCTATTGGACGTTGTGCACACTTCTGGAATGTGCCATCCCTAAGCACCGAAGTGGCTCAAAGCAGTCTGGGCTGGGGAGGGCCATTTCCCCACACCACCGCCCCCAGAGCCTGGGTGATTGGTCACAGATGCATCAAGTTTTGGCCACAGAAGACAAGAGCTGAGCCTGACATATCAGAAGATTTGGGTGAGATCTCGCGAGGCCGGGCTCGCTATCTCCGAGGTGTGGATGAGTTCTTCCCGGGTCTGGAGAGAAACCTCATGAGCTGAGGATGACATATCGGGATGTATGGCTAGAGGTCTCCGGACGTGTGGGTGAGATCTCACGTGATTTGGACGGATCTGGTGAAATTTCCGTGAGAACTGGCTCGATATGGGTGAGATCTAAAAGCTTGGCTTGGCGTCACATGAGATTTCCCTGCCAAATCACGGAGGTACGGTGAAGGAAAGAGGTCTATTTTCTTTCATGTCGAGGGCCTTCTGAGGCTACTGCAGAGAGCATTAAGGTATTGAGAGCTGGGAAGAGCCCCCACGGGGGCTGCCTCTATGCTCACCATCCTGCAATGGGGACCGTGGTTCCTTCTTTCCCCCTCCACTCTCCTGCTTCTCACACGTCTGGATGAGTGTGAGTCAGCATCCGCCTGGCCCACGTACCGGCCCTTCTTAACTGCTTTAGAGCCAGGATGCTGAAACAACGGGGATTTCGGTGTGAGGCACTTGGTGTCTTTCCAAGGGCCATGTCTGTGACACATGAGGAAAGTGGAATTCTCGCCACCACTTCCATGCTGTGCCTTTCCGAAGGGCATTCCTGGGACGACGTAGGAAAACAGGAATCTGCCCGACACTTCCATCCGTATCAATCGCTTCCGTGAAGAAGCGTGCACCTGGCCCATCAGTGGTTCCGATGCCTTAGAGCCAGGATGCTGAAACACCAGGGATTGAGGGGTGAGAAACTTTGTGTCTCTCTCAAGGCATTCCTGGGCCCGATTAGGAAAGGACAATTCTGCCCAGCGCTTCCATGTGGACAAATCCCTTGGAGGAATAAGCATCCAGCTGGCCCACCGATGGTTTAGATGCCGAAGGGCCAGGATGCTGACCAACATGGTTTGAGGTGGGAGACACACTGTGCCTTTCTCAAGGGCTGCCTGTGAACCATTAGGAAAGGAGAATTCCGCCCAACCCTTCCATGTGTATTCACTGTTTCCATTAGGAACACCAGCCATCCCTGCTCCAGAGGGCCTAAACGATCCAGCCAAGGACCAGGGAGTTTGCCACAGGTGCGAAGGATTTTCGGGCCTACGTCTCCAGAAATGGGCCGAGATCTCACGAGATTTGTATGAGATCTCACCAGATTTTCCCCAAGATCATCTGATGTCTCGCTGAAGGAGAGGTACCGTTTCTTTTTCTTTTTCTGGGTGGTTTCGCCCTGAACAGAATCAGCCTTCATGTTTTGGGTGCGTGCTCACTTTTGGTGCTTAGGATGGCAAATCGCTTCCTCCTTCTCCTCCTGCTTTCCTCATTCCGTCCCTCGAGTTTCGTGTGCAGAGGTATTCACCAGGCCCGTTCATTCCGAATGCAGTCCTCCCTTATTCCCCAGTCCTCCCGCAGGACGTTGCGATACCAGGGATTTAGGTGGGAGACAGCTTCTTTCTTCCCTCACGTGGCGCCTGGGAGCAATTCTCAAAGCGCAGGTATTAGCAGTTCGGCCCACATCTGGCCTGGGCCTTCCCTAACTGCCTAAGGGGTGCAAAGCCGGCTCTGCTGGCGAGTTCTAGTTCTCCACCCTCCCCCATCTTGTGACTGGGGGATTGGTGACAGACGCATCTGCGGTTGGCCTTAGGTATCAGTGGCAGGGCCACAGATCCCCCGAGGTCTGGCTGGCAATCCCAGGACGTTTGGCGGCAAAGCAAACGAGGTCTGGCTGGAAATCTCACGAGGTGGGGTTGGAAATCTCACGACGTTCGGCTGGAAATCCCAGGAGGTCGGGCTAGAAAGCTCACGAGGGTGGCCGGGAAACGCGCGACGTATGGCAGGCAAACTCACGAGGTTTGGTGGGAAAACTCATGCGCTTGGGCGGGGAACCTCACGAGGTTTGGCCGGGAAACTCACGGGGTTTGGCCGGGAAACTCACGCGGGTCGGCGGCAATTCTCAAGAGGGTTGTCGGGGAACGTCACAAGGGTTTTCGGGACATCTCCCGCGGTTTGGAGGGACATCTCCCGCGGTTTGGAGGGATAGCACCCCAGGTTTCCTGGCGTATCGGACGAGGCCCAGCGGGATACCTCACGATGTTTGGCGAGATCTCTCCCCAGGTTTGGGGGCTGTCTCGCCAGGGTTGGTGGGAGGCCTTCCCCGGTTTGGCCCGAAATCTCACCAGGTTGGCGGGATATCTCGCCATGTTTGCCTGGAAATCTCACCAGGTTTGGCGGGAAACCTCACCGGGTTGGGCGGGAAATCTCACGGGTTGGGCGGGAGATCTCACCTGATTTGGACCGAGTCTGGTGAGATTTCCATAAGATCTGGCGAGATTTCCCTGAGATCTCGCAAGAGCCGGGCTGTCACCTCAGCAGATTGATCCCCAAATCACCTGAGGTCCGGGGAAGGCAAGAGGTATAGATTCTTTCAACATTTCCGCGGTGTTGTGTGGCTAGTGCACCGAGCTTTAAGGTGTGGAGAGCCAGGGAAAGCCCCCACGGGCCTGCCTCCGTTCTCACCGTCCTGCAGTGGGCCCTTTGGCTTCTGGTTTCCCCTCCTGCTCTCCTGTGCCGGTCACCTCGCCGTGAGTGGGAAGGAGCTTTGCCCTGGCCCATTCATCCCGCATCCAAGCTCCTTTCTTACCTGCTTTAGAGCCAGGATGCTGAAACAACAGGGATTGAGGGAGACACCCTGTGTGTCTTCTTGAAGGGCATGCCTGGGACCAATGAGGAAAGTTGACTGCTGCCCAACCCCTCCGTGTGGGTTCCCTACTGACACTGGGAGCACAGCAATCCCTGCTACGTACGGGTTACAAGATCCGCCCAGGGGCCAGCAAGTTTGCCCCACGGGCGAACGGTTTTTGGCCCTGGATCTCCCTAAATGCGCCGTGATCTCCACAGATTTCAATGAGACGTCCCAAGATTTTCCCCAAGATCAGGTGATCTCTGGCTAAAGAAGTGGTGTCTCTTCTTTGTCTTTTTCTGGCTGGTTGTGCGCTCAAGAGAGTCATCCTGAACGTTATCAATGGGTGCCACCTTCTCGTGCCTGGGGTGGCGCATTGCTTTTCCCTCCTGTTCCTGCCTTCCTCACTCCGTCCTTCGGGTTGAGTGTGAAAAACGCTTCAGCAGGCCTGCGCCTTCTGTCTTCAGGGCTCCCTTATTACCCCCACGTCAAAGATGTTGCGATTCCAGGGATTGACGTGGGAGACAAATTGTTGATTCCCTCCTGGTGTGCCTGGGAGTATTTCGACCACTGGAGCTATTGGACGTTGTGCACACTTCTGGAATGTGCCATCCCTAAGCACCGAAGTGGGTCAAAGCAGTCTGGGCTGGGGAGGGCCATTTCCCCACACCACCGCCCCCAGAGCCTGGGTGATTGGTCACAGATGCATCAAGTTTTGGCCACAGAAGACAAGAGCTGAGCCTGACATATCAGAAGATTTGGGTGAGATCTCGCGAGGCCGGGCTCGCTATCTCCGAGGTGTGGATGAGTTCTTCCCGGGTCTGGAGAGAAACCTCATGAGCTGAGGATGACATATCGGGATGTATGGCTAGAGGTCTCCGGACGTGTGGGTGAGATCTCACGTGATTTGGACGGATCTGGTGAAATTTCCGTGAGAACTGGCTCGATATGGGTGAGATCTAAAAGCTTGGCTTGGCGTCACATGAGATTTCCCTGCCAAATCACGGAGGTACGGTGAAGGAAAGAGGTCTATTTTCTTTCATGTCGAGGGCCTTCTGAGGCTACTGCAGAGAGCATTAAGGTATTGAGAGCTGGGAAGAGCCCCCACGGGGGCTGCCTCTATGCTCACCATCCTGCAATGGGGACCGTGGTTCCTTCTTTCCCCCTCCACTCTCCTGCTTCTCACACGTCTGGATGAGTGTGAGTCAGCATCCGCCTGGCCCACGTACCGGCCCTTCTTAACTGCTTTAGAGCCAGGATGCTGAAACAACGGGGATTTCGGTGTGAGGCACTTGGTGTCTTTCCAAGGGCCATGTCTGTGACACATGAGGAAAGTGGAATTCTCGCCACCACTTCCATGCTGTGCCTTTCCGAAGGGCATTCCTGGGACGACGTAGGAAAACAGGAATCTGCCCGACACTTCCATCCGTATCAATCGCTTCCGTGAAGAAGCGTGCACCTGGCCCATCAGTGGTTCCGATGCCTTAGAGCCAGGATGCTGAAACACCAGGGATTGAGGGGTGAGAAACTTTGTGTCTCTCTCAAGGCATTCCTGGGCCCGATTAGGAAAGGACAATTCTGCCCAGCGCTTCCATGTGGACAAATCCCTTGGAGGAATAAGCATCCAGCTGGCCCACCGATGGTTTAGATGCCGAAGGGCCAGGATGCTGACCAACATGGTTTGAGGTGGGAGACACACTGTGCCTTTCTCAAGGGCTGCCTGTGAACCATTAGGAAAGGAGAATTCCGCCCAACCCTTCCATGTGTATTCACTGTTTCCATTAGGAACACCAGCCATCCCTGCTCCAGAGGGCCTAAACGATCCAGCCAAGGACCAGGGAGTTTGCCACAGGTGCGAAGGATTTTCGGGCCTACGTCTCCAGAAATGGGCCGAGATCTCACGAGATTTGTATGAGATCTCACCAGATTTTCCCCAAGATCATCTGATGTCTCGCTGAAGGAGAGGTACCGTTTCTTTTTCTTTTTCTGGGTGGTTTCGCCCTGAACAGAATCAGCCTTCATGTTTTGGGTGCGTGCTCACTTTTGGTGCTTAGGATGGCAAATCGCTTCCTCCTTCTCCTCCTGCTTTCCTCATTCCGTCCCTCGAGTTTCGTGTGCAGAGGTATTCACCAGGCCCGTTCATTCCGAATGCAGTCCTCCCTTATTCCCCAGTCCTCCCGCAGGACGTTGCGATACCAGGGATTTAGGTGGGAGACAGCTTCTTTCTTCCCTCACGTGGCGCCTGGGAGCAATTCTCAAAGCGCAGGTATTAGCAGTTCGGCCCACATCTGGCCTGGGCCTTCCCTAACTGCCTAAGGGGTGCAAAGCCGGCTCTGCTGGCGAGTTCTAGTTCTCCACCCTCCCCCATCTTGTGACTGGGGGATTGGTGACAGACGCATCTGCGGTTGGCCTTAGGTATCAGTGGCAGGGCCACAGATCCCCCGAGGTCTGGCTGGCAATCCCAGGACGTTTGGCGGCAAAGCAAACGAGGTCTGGCTGGAAATCTCACGAGGTGGGGTTGGAAATCTCACGACGTTCGGCTGGAAATCCCAGGAGGTCGGGCTAGAAAGCTCACGAGGGTGGCCGGGAAACGCGCGACGTATGGCAGGCAAACTCACGAGGTTTGGTGGGAAAACTCATGCGCTTGGGCGGGGAACCTCACGAGGTTTGGCCGGGAAACTCACGGGGTTTGGCCGGGAAACTCACGCGGGTCGGCGGCAATTCTCAAGAGGGTTGTCGGGGAACGTCACAAGGGTTTTCGGGACATCTCCCGCGGTTTGGAGGGACATCTCCCGCGGTTTGGAGGGATAGCACCCCAGGTTTCCTGGCGTATCGGACGAGGCCCAGCGGGATACCTCACGATGTTTGGCGAGATCTCTCCCCAGGTTTGGGGGCTGTCTCGCCAGGGTTGGTGGGAGGCCTTCCCCGGTTTGGCCCGAAATCTCACCAGGTTGGCGGGATATCTCGCCATGTTTGCCTGGAAATCTCACCAGGTTTGGCGGGAAACCTCACCGGGTTGGGCGGGAAATCTCACGGGTTGGGCGGGAGATCTCACCTGATTTGGACCGAGTCTGGTGAGATTTCCATAAGATCTGGCGAGATTTCCCTGAGATCTCGCAAGAGCCGGGCTGTCACCTCAGCAGATTGATCCCCAAATCACCTGAGGTCCGGGGAAGGCAAGAGGTATAGATTCTTTCAACATTTCCGCGGTGTTGTGTGGCTAGTGCACCGAGCTTTAAGGTGTGGAGAGCCAGGGAAAGCCCCCACGGGCCTGCCTCCGTTCTCACCGTCCTGCAGTGGGCCCTTTGGCTTCTGGTTTCCCCTCCTGCTCTCCTGTGCCGGTCACCTCGCCGTGAGTGGGAAGGAGCTTTGCCCTGGCCCATTCATCCCGCATCCAAGCTCCTTTCTTACCTGCTTTAGAGCCAGGATGCTGAAACAACAGGGATTGAGGGAGACACCCTGTGTGTCTTCTTGAAGGGCATGCCTGGGACCAATGAGGAAAGTTGACTGCTGCCCAACCCCTCCGTGTGGGTTCCCTACTGACACTGGGAGCACAGCAATCCCTGCTACGTACGGGTTACAAGATCCGCCCAGGGGCCAGCAAGTTTGCCCCACGGGCGAACGGTTTTTGGCCCTGGATCTCCCTAAATGCGCCGTGATCTCCACAGATTTCAATGAGACGTCCCAAGATTTTCCCCAAGATCAGGTGATCTCTGGCTAAAGAAGTGGTGTCTCTTCTTTGTCTTTTTCTGGCTGGTTGTGCGCTCAAGAGAGTCATCCTGAACGTTATCAATGGGTGCCACCTTCTCGTGCCTGGGGTGGCGCATTGCTTTTCCCTCCTGTTCCTGCCTTCCTCACTCCGTCCTTCGGGTTGAGTGTGAAAAACGCTTCAGCAGGCCTGCGCCTTCTGTCTTCAGGGCTCCCTTATTACCCCCACGTCAAAGATGTTGCGATTCCAGGGATTGACGTGGGAGACAAATTGTTGATTCCCTCCTGGTGTGCCTGGGAGTATTTCGACCACTGGAGCTATTGGACGTTGTGCACACTTCTGGAATGTGCCATCCCTAAGCACCGAAGTGGGTCAAAGCAGTCTGGGCTGGGGAGGGCCATTTCCCCACACCACCGCCCCCAGAGCCTGGGTGATTGGTCACAGATGCATCAAGTTTTGGCCACAGAAGACAAGAGCTGAGCCTGACATATCAGAAGATTTGGGTGAGATCTCGCGAGGCCGGGCTCGCTATCTCCGAGGTGTGGATGAGTTCTTCCCGGGTCTGGAGAGAAACCTCATGAGCTGAGGATGACATATCGGGATGTATGGCTAGAGGTCTCCGGACGTGTGGGTGAGATCTCACGTGATTTGGACGGATCTGGTGAAATTTCCGTGAGAACTGGCTCGATATGGGTGAGATCTAAAAGCTTGGCTTGGCGTCACATGAGATTTCCCTGCCAAATCACGGAGGTACGGTGAAGGAAAGAGGTCTATTTTCTTTCATGTCGAGGGCCTTCTGAGGCTACTGCAGAGAGCATTAAGGTATTGAGAGCTGGGAAGAGCCCCCACGGGGGCTGCCTCTATGCTCACCATCCTGCAATGGGGACCGTGGTTCCTTCTTTCCCCCTCCACTCTCCTGCTTCTCACACGTCTGGATGAGTGTGAGTCAGCATCCGCCTGGCCCACGTACCGGCCCTTCTTAACTGCTTTAGAGCCAGGATGCTGAAACAACGGGGATTTCGGTGTGAGGCACTTGGTGTCTTTCCAAGGGCCATGTCTGTGACACATGAGGAAAGTGGAATTCTCGCCACCACTTCCATGCTGTGCCTTTCCGAAGGGCATTCCTGGGACGACGTAGGAAAACAGGAATCTGCCCGACACTTCCATCCGTATCAATCGCTTCCGTGAAGAAGCGTGCACCTGGCCCATCAGTGGTTCCGATGCCTTAGAGCCAGGATGCTGAAACACCAGGGATTGAGGGGTGAGAAACTTTGTGTCTCTCTCAAGGCATTCCTGGGCCCGATTAGGAAAGGACAATTCTGCCCAGCGCTTCCATGTGGACAAATCCCTTGGAGGAATAAGCATCCAGCTGGCCCACCGATGGTTTAGATGCCGAAGGGCCAGGATGCTGACCAACATGGTTTGAGGTGGGAGACACACTGTGCCTTTCTCAAGGGCTGCCTGTGAACCATTAGGAAAGGAGAATTCCGCCCAACCCTTCCATGTGTATTCACTGTTTCCATTAGGAACACCAGCCATCCCTGCTCCAGAGGGCCTAAACGATCCAGCCAAGGACCAGGGAGTTTGCCACAGGTGCGAAGGATTTTCGGGCCTACGTCTCCAGAAATGGGCCGAGATCTCACGAGATTTGTATGAGATCTCACCAGATTTTCCCCAAGATCATCTGATGTCTCGCTGAAGGAGAGGTACCGTTTCTTTTTCTTTTTCTGGGTGGTTTCGCCCTGAACAGAATCAGCCTTCATGTTTTGGGTGCGTGCTCACTTTTGGTGCTTAGGATGGCAAATCGCTTCCTCCTTCTCCTCCTGCTTTCCTCATTCCGTCCCTCGAGTTTCGTGTGCAGAGGTATTCACCAGGCCCGTTCATTCCGAATGCAGTCCTCCCTTATTCCCCAGTCCTCCCGCAGGACGTTGCGATACCAGGGATTTAGGTGGGAGACAGCTTCTTTCTTCCCTCACGTGGCGCCTGGGAGCAATTCTCAAAGCGCAGGTATTAGCAGTTCGGCCCACATCTGGCCTGGGCCTTCCCTAACTGCCTAAGGGGTGCAAAGCCGGCTCTGCTGGCGAGTTCTAGTTCTCCACCCTCCCCCATCTTGTGACTGGGGGATTGGTGACAGACGCATCTGCGGTTGGCCTTAGGTATCAGTGGCAGGGCCACAGATCCCCCGA
>NW_026992006.1:0-40706 GCF_029215605.1 Mirounga angustirostris | reverse complement strand
TGGTGTGGGGAAATGGCCCTCCCCAGCACAGACTGCTTTGAGCCACTTAGGTGCTTAGGGATGGCACATTCCAGAAGTGTGCACAACGTCCAATAGCTCCAGTGGTCGAAATACTCCCAGGCACAACAGGAGGGAGTCAACAATTGGTCTCCCACGTCAATCCCTGGAATCGCAACATCTTTGACGTGGGGGTAATAAGGGAGCCCTGAAAACAGAAGGAGCAGGCCTGCTGAAGCGTTTTTCACACTCAACCCGAAGGACGGAGTGAGAAAGGCAGGAACAGGAGGGAAAAGCAATGCGCCACCCCCAGGCACGAGAAGGTGGCACACATTGATAGCGTTCAGGATGACTCTCTTAAGCGCACAACCAGCCAGAAAAAGACTCAGAAGAGACACCTCTTCTTTAGCCAGAGATCACCTGATCTTGGGGAAAATCTTGGGACGTCTCACTGAAATCTGTGGAGATCACGGCGCATTTAGTGAGATCCAGGGCCAAAAACCGTTCGCCCGTGGGGCAAACTTGCTGGCCCCTGGGCGGGTCTTGTAACCCGTACGTAGCAGGGATTGCTGTGCTCCCAGTGTCCGTAGGGAACCCACACGGAGGGGTTGGGCAGCAGTCAACTTTCCTCATTGGTCCCAGGCATGCCCTTCAAGAAGACACACAGGGTGTCTCCCTCAATCCCTGTTGTTTCAGCATCCTGGCTCTAAAGCAGGTAAGAAAGGAGCTTGGATTCGGGATGAATGGGCCAGGGGAAAGCTCCTTCACACTCACGGCGAGGTGACCGGCACAGGAGAGCAGGAGGGGAAACCAGAAGCCAAAGGGCCCACTGCAGGACGGTGAGAACGGAGGCAGGCCCCTGGGGGCTTTCCCTGGCTCTCCAAACCTTAAAGCTCAGTGCGCTAGCCACACAACACCGCGGAAATGTGGAAAGAATCTATACCTCTTGCCTTCCCCGGACCTCAGGTGATTTGGAGATCAATCTCCTGAGGTGACAGCCCGGCTCTTGCGAGATCTCAGGGAAATCTCGCCAGATCTTATGGAAATCTCACCAGACTCGGTCCAAATCAGGTGAGATCTCCCGCCCAACCCGTGAGATTTCCCGCCCAACCCGGTGAGGTTTCCCGCCAAACCTGGTGAGATTTCCAGGCAAACATGGCGAGATATCCCGCCAACCTGCTGAGATTTCTGGCCAAACCGGGGAAGGCCTCCCACCAACCCTGGCGAGATAGCCCCCAAACCTGGGGAGAGATCTCGCCAAACATCGTGAGGTACCCCGCTGGGCCTCGTCCGATACGCCAGGAAACCTGGGGTGCTATCCCTCCAAACCGCGGGAGACGTCCCTCCAAACCGCGGGAGATGTCCCGAAAACCCTTGTGACGTTTCCCGACAACCCTCTTGAGAATTGCCGCCGACCCGCGTGAGTTTCCCGGCCAAACCCCGTGAGTTTCCCGGCCAAACCTCGTGAGGTTCCCCGCCCAAGCGCATGAGTTTTCCCACCAAACCTCGTGAGTTTGCCGGCCATACGTCGCGCGTTTCCCGGCCACCCTCGTGAGCTTTCTAGCCCGACCTCCTGGGGTTTCCAGCCGAACGTCGTGAGATTTCCAACCCCACCTCGTGAGATTGCCAGCCAGACCTCGTTTGCTTTGCCGCCAAACGTCCTGGGATGGCCAGCCAGACCTCGTGGGATCTGTGGCCCTGCCACTGATATCTAAGGCCAACCGCAGATGCGTCTGTCACCAATCCCCCAGTCACAAGATGGGGGAGGGTGGAGAACTAGAACTCGCCAGCAGAGCCGGCTTTGCACCCCTTAGGCAGTTAGGGAAGGCCTAGGCCAGATGGGGGCCGAACTGCTAATACCTGCGCTTTGAGAATTGCTCCCAGGCACCACGTGAGGGAAGAAAGAAGCTGTCTCCCACCTAAATCCCTGGTATCGCAACGTCCTGCGGGAGGACTGGGGAATAAGGGAGGACTGCATTCGGAATGAACGGGCCTGGTGAATACCTCTGCACACGAAACTCGAGGGACGGAATGAGGAAAGCAGGAGGAGAAGGAGGAAGCGATTTGCCATCCTAAGCACCAAAAGTGAGCACGCACCCAAAACATGAAGGCTGATCCTGTTCAGGGCGAAACCACCCAGAAAAAGAAAAAGAAACGATACCTCTCCTTTAGCGAGACATCAGATGATCTTGGGGAAAATCCGGTGAGATCTCATACAAATCTCGTGAGATCTCGGCCCATTTCTGGAGACGTAGGCCCGAAAATCCTTCGCACCTGTGGCAAACTCCCTGGCCCTTGGCTGGATCGTTTAGGCCCTCTGGAGCAGGGCTGGCTGGTGTTCCTAATGGAAACAGTGAATACACATGGAAGGGTTGGGCGGAATTCTCCTTTCCTAATGGTTCACAGGCAGCCCTTGAGAAAGGCACAGTGTGTCTCCCACCTCAAACCATGTTGGTCAGCATCCCGGCCCTTTGGCATCTAAACCATCGGTGGGCCAGCTGGATGCTTATTCCTCCAAGGGATTTGTCCACATGGAAGCGCTGGGCAGAATTGTCCTTTCCTAATTGGGCCCAGGAATGCCTTGAGAGAGACACAAAGTTTCTCACCCCTCAATCCCTGGTGTTTCAGCATCCTGGCTCCAAGGCCTCGGAACCACTGACGGGCCAGGTGCACGCTTCTTCACGGAAGCGATTGATACGGATGGAAGTGTCGGGCAGATTCCTGTTTTCCTAAGTCGTCCCAGGAATGCCCTTCAGAAAGGCACAGCATGGAAGTGGTGGCGAGAATTCCACTTTCCTCATTTGTCACAGACATGGCCCTTGGAAAGACACAAAGTGCCTCACACCGAAATCCCCGTGGTTTCAGCATCCTGGCTCTAAAGCAGTTAAGAAGGGCCGGTACGTGGGCCAGGCGGATGCTGACTCACACTCATCCAGACGTGTGAGAAGCAGGAGAGTGGAGGGGGAAAGAAGGAACAACGGTCCCCATTGCAGGATGGTGAGAATAGAGGCAGCCCCCGTGGGGGCTCTTCCCAGCTCTCAATACCTTAATGCTCCCTGCAGTAGCCTCAGAAGGCCCTCGACATGAAAGAAAATAGACCTCTTTCCTTCACCGTACCTCCGTGATTTGGCAGGGAAATCTCATGTGACGCCAAGCCAAGCTTTTAGATCTCACCCATATCGAGCCAGTTCTCACGGAAATTTCACCAGATCCGTCCAAATCACGTGAGATCTCACCCACACGTCCGGAGACTTCTAGCCATACATCCCGCTATCTCCTCCTCAGCTCATGAGGTTTCTCTCCAGACCCGGGAAGAACTCATCCACACCTCGGAGATAGCGAGCCCGGCCTCGCGAGATCTCACCCAAATCTTCTGAGATGTCAGGCTCAGCTCTTGTCTTCTGTGGCCAAAACTTGATGCATCTGTGACCAATCACCCAGGCTCTGGGGGCGGTGGTGTGGGGAAATGGCCCTCCCCAGCACAGACTGCTTTGAGCCACTTAGGTGCTTAGGGATGGCACATTCCAGAAGTGTGCACAACGTCCAATAGCTCCAGTGGTCGAAATACTCCCAGGCACAACAGGAGGGAGTCAACAATTGGTCTCCCACGTCAATCCCTGGAATCGCAACATCTTTGACGTGGGGGTAATAAGGGAGCCCTGAAAACAGAAGGAGCAGGCCTGCTGAAGCGTTTTTCACACTCAACCCGAAGGACGGAGTGAGAAAGGCAGGAACAGGAGGGAAAAGCAATGCGCCACCCCAGGCACGAGAAGGTGGCACACATTGATAGCGTTCAGGATGACTCTCTTAAGCGCACAACCAGCCAGAAAAAGACTCAGAAGAGACACCTCTTCTTTAGCCAGAGATCACCTGATCTTGGGGAAAATCTTGGGACGTCTCACTGAAATCTGTGGAGATCACGGCGCATTTAGTGAGATCCAGGGCCAAAAACCGTTCGCCCGTGGGGCAAACTTGCTGGCCCCTGGGCGGGTCTTGTAACCCGTACGTAGCAGGGATTGCTGTGCTCCCAGTGTCCGTAGGGAACCCACACGGAGGGGTTGGGCAGCAGTCAACTTTCCTCATTGGTCCCAGGCATGCCCTTCAAGAAGACACACAGGGTGTCTCCCTCAATCCCTGTTGTTTCAGCATCCTGGCTCTAAAGCAGGTAAGAAAGGAGCTTGGATTCGGGATGAATGGGCCAGGGGAAAGCTCCTTCACACTCACGGCGAGGTGACCGGCACAGGAGAGCAGGAGGGGAAACCAGAAGCCAAAGGGCCCACTGCAGGACGGTGAGAACGGAGGCAGGCCCCTGGGGGCTTTCCCTGGCTCTCCAAACCTTAAAGCTCAGTGCGCTAGCCACACAACACCGCGGAAATGTGGAAAGAATCTATACCTCTTGCCTTCCCCGGACCTCAGGTGATTTGGAGATCAATCTCCTGAGGTGACAGCCCGGCTCTTGCGAGATCTCAGGGAAATCTCGCCAGATCTTATGGAAATCTCACCAGACTCGGTCCAAATCAGGTGAGATCTCCCGCCCAACCCGTGAGATTTCCCGCCCAACCCGGTGAGGTTTCCCGCCAAACCTGGTGAGATTTCCAGGCAAACATGGCGAGATATCCCGCCAACCTGCTGAGATTTCTGGCCAAACCGGGGAAGGCCTCCCACCAACCCTGGCGAGATAGCCCCCAAACCTGGGGAGAGATCTCGCCAAACATCGTGAGGTACCCCGCTGGGCCTCGTCCGATACGCCAGGAAACCTGGGGTGCTATCCCTCCAAACCGCGGGAGACGTCCCTCCAAACCGCGGGAGATGTCCCGAAAACCCTTGTGACGTTTCCCGACAACCCTCTTGAGAATTGCCGCCGACCCGCGTGAGTTTCCCGGCCAAACCCCGTGAGTTTCCCGGCCAAACCTCGTGAGGTTCCCCGCCCAAGCGCATGAGTTTTCCCACCAAACCTCGTGAGTTTGCCGGCCATACGTCGCGCGTTTCCCGGCCACCCTCGTGAGCTTTCTAGCCCGACCTCCTGGGGTTTCCAGCCGAACGTCGTGAGATTTCCAACCCCACCTCGTGAGATTGCCAGCCAGACCTCGTTTGCTTTGCCGCCAAACGTCCTGGGATGGCCAGCCAGACCTCGTGGGATCTGTGGCCCTGCCACTGATATCTAAGGCCAACCGCAGATGCGTCTGTCACCAATCCCCCAGTCACAAGATGGGGGAGGGTGGAGAACTAGAACTCGCCAGCAGAGCCGGCTTTGCACCCCTTAGGCAGTTAGGGAAGGCCTAGGCCAGATGGGGGCCGAACTGCTAATACCTGCGCTTTGAGAATTGCTCCCAGGCACCACGTGAGGGAAGAAAGAAGCTGTCTCCCACCTAAATCCCTGGTATCGCAACGTCCTGCGGGAGGACTGGGGAATAAGGGAGGACTGCATTCGGAATGAACGGGCCTGGTGAATACCTCTGCACACGAAACTCGAGGGACGGAATGAGGAAAGCAGGAGGAGAAGGAGGAAGCGATTTGCCATCCTAAGCACCAAAAGTGAGCACGCACCCAAAACATGAAGGCTGATCCTGTTCAGGGCGAAACCACCCAGAAAAAGAAAAAGAAACGATACCTCTCCTTTAGCGAGACATCAGATGATCTTGGGGAAAATCCGGTGAGATCTCATACAAATCTCGTGAGATCTCGGCCCATTTCTGGAGACGTAGGCCCGAAAATCCTTCGCACCTGTGGCAAACTCCCTGGCCCTTGGCTGGATCGTTTAGGCCCTCGGGAGCAGGGCTGGCTGGTGTTCCTAATGGAAACAGTGAATACACATGGAAGGGTTGGGCGGAATTCTCCTTTCCTAATGGTTCACAGGCAGCCCTTGAGAAAGGCACAGTGTGTCTCCCACCTCAAACCATGTTGGTCAGCATCCCGGCCCTTTGGCATCTAAACCATCGGTGGGCCAGCTGGATGCTTATTCCTCCAAGGGATTTGTCCACATGGAAGCGCTGGGCAGAATTGTCCTTTCCTAATTGGGCCCAGGAATGCCTTGAGAGAGACACAAAGTTTCTCACCCCTCAATCCCTGGTGTTTCAGCATCCTGGCTCCAAGGCCTCGGAACCACTGACGGGCCAGGTGCACGCTTCTTCACGGAAGCGATTGATACGGATGGAAGTGTCGGGCAGATTCCTGTTTTCCTAAGTCGTCCCAGGAATGCCCTTCAGAAAGGCACAGCATGGAAGTGGTGGCGAGAATTCCACTTTCCTCATTTGTCACAGACATGGCCCTTGGAAAGACACAAAGTGCCTCACACCGAAATCCCCGTGGTTTCAGCATCCTGGCTCTAAAGCAGTTAAGAAGGGCCGGTACGTGGGCCAGGCGGATGCTGACTCACACTCATCCAGACGTGTGAGAAGCAGGAGAGTGGAGGGGGAAAGAAGGAACAACGGTCCCCATTGCAGGATGGTGAGAATAGAGGCAGCCCCCGTGGGGGCTCTTCCCAGCTCTCAATACCTTAATGCTCCCTGCAGTAGCCTCAGAAGGCCCTCGACATGAAAGAAAATAGACCTCTTTCCTTCACCGTACCTCCGTGATTTGGCAGGGAAATCTCATGTGACGCCAAGCCAAGCTTTTAGATCTCACCCATATCGAGCCAGTTCTCACGGAAATTTCACCAGATCCGTCCAAATCACGTGAGATCTCACCCACACGTCCGGAGACTTCTAGCCATACATCCCGCTATCTCCTCCTCAGCTCATGAGGTTTCTCTCCAGACCCGGGAAGAACTCATCCACACCTCGGAGATAGCGAGCCCGGCCTCGCGAGATCTCACCCAAATCTTCTGAGATGTCAGGCTCAGCTCTTGTCTTCTGTGGCCAAAACTTGATGCATCTGTGACCAATCACCCAGGCTCTGGGGGCGGTGGTGTGGGGAAATGGCCCTCCCCAGCACAGACTGCTTTGAGCCACTTAGGTGCTTAGGGATGGCACATTCCAGAAGTGTGCACAACGTCCAATAGCTCCAGTGGTCGAAATACTCCCAGGCACAACAGGAGGGAGTCAACAATTGGTCTCCCACGTCAATCCCTGGAATCGCAACATCTTTGACGTGGGGGTAATAAGGGAGCCCTGAAAACAGAAGGAGCAGGCCTGCTGAAGCGTTTTTCACACTCAACCCGAAGGACGGAGTGAGAAAGGCAGGAACAGGAGGGAAAAGCAATGCGCCACCCCAGGCACGAGAAGGTGGCACACATTGATAGCGTTCAGGATGACTCTCTTAAGCGCACAACCAGCCAGAAAAAGACTCAGAAGAGACACCTCTTCTTTAGCCAGAGATCACCTGATCTTGGGGAAAATCTTGGGACGTCTCACTGAAATCTGTGGAGATCACGGCGCATTTAGTGAGATCCAGGGCCAAAAACCGTTCGCCCGTGGGGCAAACTTGCTGGCCCCTGGGCGGGTCTTGTAACCCGTACGTAGCAGGGATTGCTGTGCTCCCAGTGTCCGTAGGGAACCCACACGGAGGGGTTGGGCAGCAGTCAACTTTCCTCATTGGTCCCAGGCATGCCCTTCAAGAAGACACACAGGGTGTCTCCCTCAATCCCTGTTGTTTCAGCATCCTGGCTCTAAAGCAGGTAAGAAAGGAGCTTGGATTCGGGATGAATGGGCCAGGGGAAAGCTCCTTCACACTCACGGCGAGGTGACCGGCACAGGAGAGCAGGAGGGGAAACCAGAAGCCAAAGGGCCCACTGCAGGACGGTGAGAACGGAGGCAGGCCCCTGGGGGCTTTCCCTGGCTCTCCAAACCTTAAAGCTCAGTGCGCTAGCCACACAACACCGCGGAAATGTGGAAAGAATCTATACCTCTTGCCTTCCCCGGACCTCAGGTGATTTGGAGATCAATCTCCTGAGGTGACAGCCCGGCTCTTGCGAGATCTCAGGGAAATCTCGCCAGATCTTATGGAAATCTCACCAGACTCGGTCCAAATCAGGTGAGATCTCCCGCCCAACCCGTGAGATTTCCCGCCCAACCCGGTGAGGTTTCCCGCCAAACCTGGTGAGATTTCCAGGCAAACATGGCGAGATATCCCGCCAACCTGCTGAGATTTCTGGCCAAACCGGGGAAGGCCTCCCACCAACCCTGGCGAGATAGCCCCCAAACCTGGGGAGAGATCTCGCCAAACATCGTGAGGTACCCCGCTGGGCCTCGTCCGATACGCCAGGAAACCTGGGGTGCTATCCCTCCAAACCGCGGGAGACGTCCCTCCAAACCGCGGGAGATGTCCCGAAAACCCTTGTGACGTTTCCCGACAACCCTCTTGAGAATTGCCGCCGACCCGCGTGAGTTTCCCGGCCAAACCCCGTGAGTTTCCCGGCCAAACCTCGTGAGGTTCCCCGCCCAAGCGCATGAGTTTTCCCACCAAACCTCGTGAGTTTGCCGGCCATACGTCGCGCGTTTCCCGGCCACCCTCGTGAGCTTTCTAGCCCGACCTCCTGGGGTTTCCAGCCGAACGTCGTGAGATTTCCAAACCCACCTCGTGAGATTGCCAGCCAGACCTCGTTTGCTTTGCCGCCAAACGTCCTGGGATGGCCAGCCAGACCTCGTGGGATCTGTGGCCCTGCCACTGATATCTAAGGCCAACCGCAGATGCGTCTGTCACCAATCCCCCAGTCACAAGATGGGGGAGGGTGGAGAACTAGAACTCGCCAGCAGAGCCGGCTTTGCACCCCTTAGGCAGTTAGGGAAGGCCTAGGCCAGATGGGGGCCGAACTGCTAATACCTGCGCTTTGAGAATTGCTCCCAGGCACCACGTGAGGGAAGAAAGAAGCTGTCTCCCACCTAAATCCCTGGTATCGCAACGTCCTGCGGGAGGACTGGGGAATAAGGGAGGACTGCATTCGGAATGAACGGGCCTGGTGAATACCTCTGCACACGAAACTCGAGGGACGGAATGAGGAAAGCAGGAGGAGAAGGAGGAAGCGATTTGCCATCCTAAGCACCAAAAGTGAGCACGCACCCAAAACATGAAGGCTGATCCTGTTCAGGGCGAAACCACCCAGAAAAAGAAAAAGAAACGATACCTCTCCTTTAGCGAGACATCAGATGATCTTGGGGAAAATCCGGTGAGATCTCATACAAATCTCGTGAGATCTCGGCCCATTTCTGGAGACGTAGGCCCGAAAATCCTTCGCACCTGTGGCAAACTCCCTGGCCCTTGGCTGGATCGTTTAGGCCCTCTGGAGCAGGGCTGGCTGGTGTTCCTAATGGAAACAGTGAATACACATGGAAGGGTTGGGCGGAATTCTCCTTTCCTAATGGTTCACAGGCAGCCCTTGAGAAAGGCACAGTGTGTCTCCCACCTCAAACCATGTTGGTCAGCATCCCGGCCCTTTGGCATCTAAACCATCGGTGGGCCAGCTGGATGCTTATTCCTCCAAGGGATTTGTCCACATGGAAGCGCTGGGCAGAATTGTCCTTTCCTAATTGGGCCCAGGAATGCCTTGAGAGAGACACAAAGTTTCTCACCCCTCAATCCCTGGTGTTTCAGCATCCTGGCTCCAAGGCCTCGGAACCACTGACGGGCCAGGTGCACGCTTCTTCACGGAAGCGATTGATACGGATGGAAGTGTCGGGCAGATTCCTGTTTTCCTAAGTCGTCCCAGGAATGCCCTTCAGAAAGGCACAGCATGGAAGTGGTGGCGAGAATTCCACTTTCCTCATTTGTCACAGACATGGCCCTTGGAAAGACACAAAGTGCCTCACACCGAAATCCCCGTGGTTTCAGCATCCTGGCTCTAAAGCAGTTAAGAAGGGCCGGTACGTGGGCCAGGCGGATGCTGACTCACACTCATCCAGACGTGTGAGAAGCAGGAGAGTGGAGGGGGAAAGAAGGAACAACGGTCCCCATTGCAGGATGGTGAGAATAGAGGCAGCCCCCGTGGGGGCTCTTCCCAGCTCTCAATACCTTAATGCTCCCTGCAGTAGCCTCAGAAGGCCCTCGACATGAAAGAAAATAGACCTCTTTCCTTCACCGTACCTCCGTGATTTGGCAGGGAAATCTCATGTGACGCCAAGCCAAGCTTTTAGATCTCACCCATATCGAGCCAGTTCTCACGGAAATTTCACCAGATCCGTCCAAATCACGTGAGATCTCACCCACACGTCCGGAGACTTCTAGCCATACATCCCGCTATCTCCTCCTCAGCTCATGAGGTTTCTCTCCAGACCCGGGAAGAACTCATCCACACCTCGGAGATAGCGAGCCCGGCCTCGCGAGATCTCACCCAAATCTTCTGAGATGTCAGGCTCAGCTCTTGTCTTCTGTGGCCAAAACTTGATGCATCTGTGACCAATCACCCAGGCTCTGGGGGCGGTGGTGTGGGGAAATGGCCCTCCCCAGCACAGACTGCTTTGAGCCACTTAGGTGCTTAGGGATGGCACATTCCAGAAGTGTGCACAACGTCCAATAGCTCCAGTGGTCGAAATACTCCCAGGCACAACAGGAGGGAGTCAACAATTGGTCTCCCACGTCAATCCCTGGAATCGCAACATCTTTGACGTGGGGGTAATAAGGGAGCCCTGAAAACAGAAGGAGCAGGCCTGCTGAAGCGTTTTTCACACTCAACCCGAAGGACGGAGTGAGAAAGGCAGGAACAGGAGGGAAAAGCAATGCGCCACCCCAGGCACGAGAAGGTGGCACACATTGATAGCGTTCAGGATGACTCTCTTAAGCGCACAACCAGCCAGAAAAAGACTCAGAAGAGACACCTCTTCTTTAGCCAGAGATCACCTGATCTTGGGGAAAATCTTGGGACGTCTCACTGAAATCTGTGGAGATCACGGCGCATTTAGTGAGATCCAGGGCCAAAAACCGTTCGCCCGTGGGGCAAACTTGCTGGCCCCTGGGCGGGTCTTGTAACCCGTACGTAGCAGGGATTGCTGTGCTCCCAGTGTCCGTAGGGAACCCACACGGAGGGGTTGGGCAGCAGTCAACTTTCCTCATTGGTCCCAGGCATGCCCTTCAAGAAGACACACAGGGTGTCTCCCTCAATCCCTGTTGTTTCAGCATCCTGGCTCTAAAGCAGGTAAGAAAGGAGCTTGGATTCGGGATGAATGGGCCAGGGGAAAGCTCCTTCACACTCACGGCGAGGTGACCGGCACAGGAGAGCAGGAGGGGAAACCAGAAGCCAAAGGGCCCACTGCAGGACGGTGAGAACGGAGGCAGGCCCCTGGGGGCTTTCCCTGGCTCTCCAAACCTTAAAGCTCAGTGCGCTAGCCACACAACACCGCGGAAATGTGGAAAGAATCTATACCTCTTGCCTTCCCCGGACCTCAGGTGATTTGGAGATCAATCTCCTGAGGTGACAGCCCGGCTCTTGCGAGATCTCAGGGAAATCTCGCCAGATCTTATGGAAATCTCACCAGACTCGGTCCAAATCAGGTGAGATCTCCCGCCCAACCCGTGAGATTTCCCGCCCAACCCGGTGAGGTTTCCCGCCAAACCTGGTGAGATTTCCAGGCAAACATGGCGAGATATCCCGCCAACCTGCTGAGATTTCTGGCCAAACCGGGGAAGGCCTCCCACCAACCCTGGCGAGATAGCCCCCAAACCTGGGGAGAGATCTCGCCAAACATCGTGAGGTACCCCGCTGGGCCTCGTCCGATACGCCAGGAAACCTGGGGTGCTATCCCTCCAAACCGCGGGAGACGTCCCTCCAAACCGCGGGAGATGTCCCGAAAACCCTTGTGACGTTTCCCGACAACCCTCTTGAGAATTGCCGCCGACCCGCGTGAGTTTCCCGGCCAAACCCCGTGAGTTTCCCGGCCAAACCTCGTGAGGTTCCCCGCCCAAGCGCATGAGTTTTCCCACCAAACCTCGTGAGTTTGCCGGCCATACGTCGCGCGTTTCCCGGCCACCCTCGTGAGCTTTCTAGCCCGACCTCCTGGGATTTCCAGCCGAACGTCGTGAGATTTCCAACCCCACCTCGTGAGATTGCCAGCCAGACCTCGTTTGCTTTGCCGCCAAACGTCCTGGGATGGCCAGCCAGACCTCGTGGGATCTGTGGCCCTGCCACTGATATCTAAGGCCAACCGCAGATGCGTCTGTCACCAATCCCCCAGTCACAAGATGGGGGAGGGTGGAGAACTAGAACTCGCCAGCAGAGCCGGCTTTGCACCCCTTAGGCAGTTAGGGAAGGCCTAGGCCAGATGGGGGCCGAACTGCTAATACCTGCGCTTTGAGAATTGCTCCCAGGCACCACGTGAGGGAAGAAAGAAGCTGTCTCCCACCTAAATCCCTGGTATCGCAACGTCCTGCGGGAGGACTGGGGAATAAGGGAGGACTGCATTCGGAATGAACGGGCCTGGTGAATACCTCTGCACACGAAACTCGAGGGACGGAATGAGGAAAGCAGGAGGAGAAGGAGGAAGCGATTTGCCATCCTAAGCACCAAAAGTGAGCACGCACCCAAAACATGAAGGCTGATCCTGTTCAGGGCGAAACCACCCAGAAAAAGAAAAAGAAACGATACCTCTCCTTTAGCGAGACATCAGATGATCTTGGGGAAAATCCGGTGAGATCTCATACAAATCTCGTGAGATCTCGGCCCATTTCTGGAGACGTAGGCCCGAAAATCCTTCGCACCTGTGGCAAACTCCCTGGCCCTTGGCTGGATCGTTTAGGCCCTCTGGAGCAGGGCTGGCTGGTGTTCCTAATGGAAACAGTGAATACACATGGAAGGGTTGGGCGGAATTCTCCTTTCCTAATGGTTCACAGGCAGCCCTTGAGAAAGGCACAGTGTGTCTCCCACCTCAAACCATGTTGGTCAGCATCCCGGCCCTTTGGCATCTAAACCATCGGTGGGCCAGCTGGATGCTTATTCCTCCAAGGGATTTGTCCACATGGAAGCGCTGGGCAGAATTGTCCTTTCCTAATTGGGCCCAGGAATGCCTTGAGAGAGACACAAAGTTTCTCACCCCTCAATCCCTGGTGTTTCAGCATCCTGGCTCCAAGGCCTCGGAACCACTGACGGGCCAGGTGCACGCTTCTTCACGGAAGCGATTGATACGGATGGAAGTGTCGGGCAGATTCCTGTTTTCCTAAGTCGTCCCAGGAATGCCCTTCAGAAAGGCACAGCATGGAAGTGGTGGCGAGAATTCCACTTTCCTCATTTGTCACAGACATGGCCCTTGGAAAGACACAAAGTGCCTCACACCGAAATCCCCGTGGTTTCAGCATCCTGGCTCTAAAGCAGTTAAGAAGGGCCGGTACGTGGGCCAGGCGGATGCTGACTCACACTCATCCAGACGTGTGAGAAGCAGGAGAGTGGAGGGGGAAAGAAGGAACAACGGTCCCCATTGCAGGATGGTGAGAATAGAGGCAGCCCCCGTGGGGGCTCTTCCCAGCTCTCAATACCTTAATGCTCCCTGCAGTAGCCTCAGAAGGCCCTCGACATGAAAGAAAATAGACCTCTTTCCTTCACCGTACCTCCGTGATTTGGCAGGGAAATCTCATGTGACGCCAAGCCAAGCTTTTAGATCTCACCCATATCGAGCCAGTTCTCACGGAAATTTCACCAGATCCGTCCAAATCACGTGAGATCTCACCCACACGTCCGGAGACTTCTAGCCATACATCCCGCTATCTCCTCCTCAGCTCATGAGGTTTCTCTCCAGACCCGGGAAGAACTCATCCACACCTCGGAGATAGCGAGCCCGGCCTCGCGAGATCTCACCCAAATCTTCTGATATGTCAGGCTCAGCTCTTGTCTTCTGTGGCCAAAACTTGATGCATCTGTGACCAATCACCCAGGCTCTGGGGGCGGTGGTGTGGGGAAATGGCCCTCCCCAGCACAGACTGCTTTGAGCCACTTAGGTGCTTAGGGATGGCACATTCCAGAAGTGTGCACAACGTCCAATAGCTCCAGTGGTCGAAATACTCCCAGGCACAACAGGAGGGAGTCAACAATTGGTCTCCCACGTCAATCCCTGGAATCGCAACATCTTTGACGTGGGGGTAATAAGGGAGCCCTGAAAACAGAAGGAGCAGGCCTGCTGAAGCGTTTTTCACACTCAACCCGAAGGACGGAGTGAGAAAGGCAGGAACAGGAGGGAAAAGCAATGCGCCACCCCAGGCACGAGAAGGTGGCACACATTGATAGCGTTCAGGATGACTCTCTTAAGCGCACAACCAGCCAGAAAAAGACTCAGAAGAGACACCTCTTCTTTAGCCAGAGATCACCTGATCTTGGGGAAAATCTTGGGACGTCTCACTGAAATCTGTGGAGATCACGGCGCATTTAGTGAGATCCAGGGCCAAAAACCGTTCGCCCGTGGGGCAAACTTGCTGGCCCCTGGGCGGATCTTGTAACCCGTACGTAGCAGGGATTGCTGTGCTCCCAGTGTCCGTAGGGAACCCACACGGAGGGGTTGGGCAGCAGTCAACTTTCCTCATTGGTCCCAGGCATGCCCTTCAAGAAGACACACAGGGTGTCTCCCTCAATCCCTGTTGTTTCAGCATCCTGGCTCTAAAGCAGGTAAGAAAGGAGCTTGGATTCGGGATGAATGGGCCAGGGGAAAGCTCCTTCACACTCACGGCGAGGTGACCGGCACAGGAGAGCAGGAGGGGAAACCAGAAGCCAAAGGGCCCACTGCAGGACGGTGAGAACGGAGGCAGGCCCCTGGGGGCTTTCCCTGGCTCTCCAAACCTTAAAGCTCAGTGCGCTAGCCACACAACACCGCGGAAATGTGGAAAGAATCTATACCTCTTGCCTTCCCCGGACCTCAGGTGATTTGGAGATCAATCTCCTGAGGTGACAGCCCGGCTCTTGCGAGATCTCAGGGAAATCTCGCCAGATCTTATGGAAATCTCACCAGACTCGGTCCAAATCAGGTGAGATCTCCCGCCCAACCCGTGAGATTTCCCGCCCAACCCGGTGAGGTTTCCCGCCAAACCTGGTGAGATTTCCAGGCAAACATGGCGAGATATCCCGCCAACCTGCTGAGATTTCTGGCCAAACCGGGGAAGGCCTCCCACCAACCCTGGCGAGATAGCCCCCAAACCTGGGGAGAGATCTCGCCAAACATCGTGAGGTACCCCGCTGGGCCTCGTCCGATACGCCAGGAAACCTGGGGTGCTATCCCTCCAAACCGCGGGAGACGTCCCTCCAAACCGCGGGAGATGTCCCGAAAACCCTTGTGACGTTTCCCGACAACCCTCTTGAGAATTGCCGCCGACCCGCGTGAGTTTCCCGGCCAAACCCCGTGAGTTTCCCGGCCAAACCTCGTGAGGTTCCCCGCCCAAGCGCATGAGTTTTCCCACCAAACCTCGTGAGTTTGCCGGCCATACGTCGCGCGTTTCCCGGCCACCCTCGTGAGCTTTCTAGCCCGACCTCCTGGGATTTCCAGCCGAACGTCGTGAGATTTCCAACCCCACCTCGTGAGATTGCCAGCCAGACCTCGTTTGCTTTGCCGCCAAACGTCCTGGGATGGCCAGCCAGACCTCGTGGGATCTGTGGCCCTGCCACTGATATCTAAGGCCAACCGCAGATGCGTCTGTCACCAATCCCCCAGTCACAAGATGGGGGAGGGTGGAGAACTAGAACTCGCCAGCAGAGCCGGCTTTGCACCCCTTAGGCAGTTAGGGAAGGCCTAGGCCAGATGGGGGCCGAACTGCTAATACCTGCGCTTTGAGAATTGCTCCCAGGCACCACGTGAGGGAAGAAAGAAGCTGTCTCCCACCTAAATCCCTGGTATCGCAACGTCCTGCGGGAGGACTGGGGAATAAGGGAGGACTGCATTCGGAATGAACGGGCCTGGTGAATACCTCTGCACACGAAACTCGAGGGACGGAATGAGGAAAGCAGGAGGAGAAGGAGGAAGCGATTTGCCATCCTAAGCACCAAAAGTGAGCACGCACCCAAAACATGAAGGCTGATCCTGTTCAGGGCGAAACCACCCAGAAAAAGAAAAAGAAACGATACCTCTCCTTTAGCGAGACATCAGATGATCTTGGGGAAAATCCGGTGAGATCTCATACAAATCTCGTGAGATCTCGGCCCATTTCTGGAGACGTAGGCCCGAAAATCCTTCGCACCTGTGGCAAACTCCCTGGCCCTTGGCTGGATCGTTTAGGCCCTCTGGAGCAGGGCTGGCTGGTGTTCCTAATGGAAACAGTGAATACACATGGAAGGGTTGGGCGGAATTCTCCTTTCCTAATGGTTCACAGGCAGCCCTTGAGAAAGGCACAGTGTGTCTCCCACCTCAAACCATGTTGGTCAGCATCCCGGCCCTTTGGCATCTAAACCATCGGTGGGCCAGCTGGATGCTTATTCCTCCAAGGGATTTGTCCACATGGAAGCGCTGGGCAGAATTGTCCTTTCCTAATTGGGCCCAGGAATGCCTTGAGAGAGACACAAAGTTTCTCACCCCTCAATCCCTGGTGTTTCAGCATCCTGGCTCCAAGGCCTCGGAACCACTGACGGGCCAGGTGCACGCTTCTTCACGGAAGCGATTGATACGGATGGAAGTGTCGGGCAGATTCCTGTTTTCCTAAGTCGTCCCAGGAATGCCCTTCAGAAAGGCACAGCATGGAAGTGGTGGCGAGAATTCCACTTTCCTCATTTGTCACAGACATGGCCCTTGGAAAGACACAAAGTGCCTCACACCGAAATCCCCGTGGTTTCAGCATCCTGGCTCTAAAGCAGTTAAGAAGGGCCGGTACGTGGGCCAGGCGGATGCTGACTCACACTCATCCAGACGTGTGAGAAGCAGGAGAGTGGAGGGGGAAAGAAGGAACAACGGTCCCCATTGCAGGATGGTGAGAATAGAGGCAGCCCCCGTGGGGGCTCTTCCCAGCTCTCAATACCTTAATGCTCCCTGCAGTAGCCTCAGAAGGCCCTCGACATGAAAGAAAATAGACCTCTTTCCTTCACCGTACCTCCGTGATTTGGCAGGGAAATCTCATGTGACGCCAAGCCAAGCTTTTAGATCTCACCCATATCGAGCCAGTTCTCACGGAAATTTCACCAGATCCGTCCAAATCACGTGAGATCTCACCCACACGTCCGGAGACTTCTAGCCATACATCCCGCTATCTCCTCCTCAGCTCATGAGGTTTCTCTCCAGACCCGGGAAGAACTCATCCACACCTCGGAGATAGCGAGCCCGGCCTCGCGAGATCTCACCCAAATCTTCTGATATGTCAGGCTCAGCTCTTGTCTTCTGTGGCCAAAACTTGATGCATCTGTGACCAATCACCCAGGCTCTGGGGGCGGTGGTGTGGGGAAATGGCCCTCCCCAGCACAGACTGCTTTGAGCCACTTAGGTGCTTAGGGATGGCACATTCCAGAAGTGTGCACAACGTCCAATAGCTCCAGTGGTCGAAATACTCCCAGGCACAACAGGAGGGAGTCAACAATTGGTCTCCCACGTCAATCCCTGGAATCGCAACATCTTTGACGTGGGGGTAATAAGGGAGCCCTGAAAACAGAAGGAGCAGGCCTGCTGAAGCGTTTTTCACACTCAACCCGAAGGACGGAGTGAGAAAGGCAGGAACAGGAGGGAAAAGCAATGCGCCACCCCAGGCACGAGAAGGTGGCACACATTGATAGCGTTCAGGATGACTCTCTTAAGCGCACAACCAGCCAGAAAAAGACTCAGAAGAGACACCTCTTCTTTAGCCAGAGATCACCTGATCTTGGGGAAAATCTTGGGACGTCTCACTGAAATCTGTGGAGATCACGGCGCATTTAGTGAGATCCAGGGCCAAAAACCGTTCGCCCGTGGGGCAAACTTGCTGGCCCCTGGGCGGATCTTGTAACCCGTACGTAGCAGGGATTGCTGTGCTCCCAGTGTCCGTAGGGAACCCACACGGAGGGGTTGGGCAGCAGTCAACTTTCCTCATTGGTCCCAGGCATGCCCTTCAAGAAGACACACAGGGTGTCTCCCTCAATCCCTGTTGTTTCAGCATCCTGGCTCTAAAGCAGGTAAGAAAGGAGCTTGGATTCGGGATGAATGGGCCAGGGGAAAGCTCCTTCACACTCACGGCGAGGTGACCGGCACAGGAGAGCAGGAGGGGAAACCAGAAGCCAAAGGGCCCACTGCAGGACGGTGAGAACGGAGGCAGGCCCCTGGGGGCTTTCCCTGGCTCTCCAAACCTTAAAGCTCAGTGCGCTAGCCACACAACACCGCGGAAATGTGGAAAGAATCTATACCTCTTGCCTTCCCCGGACCTCAGGTGATTTGGAGATCAATCTCCTGAGGTGACAGCCCGGCTCTTGCGAGATCTCAGGGAAATCTCGCCAGATCTTATGGAAATCTCACCAGACTCGGTCCAAATCAGGTGAGATCTCCCGCCCAACCCGTGAGATCTCCCGCCCAACCCGGTGAGGTTTCCCGCCAAACCTGGTGAGATTTCCAGGCAAACATGGCGAGATATCCCGCCAACCTGCTGAGATTTCTGGCCAAACCGGGGAAGGCCTCCCACCAACCCTGGCGAGATAGCCCCCAAACCTGGGGAGAGATCTCGCCAAACATCGTGAGGTACCCCGCTGGGCCTCGTCCGATACGCCAGGAAACCTGGGGTGCTATCCCTCCAAACCGCGGGAGACGTCCCTCCAAACCGCGGGAGATGTCCCGAAAACCCTTGTGACGTTTCCCGACAACCCTCTTGAGAATTGCCGCCGACCCGCGTGAGTTTCCCGGCCAAACCCCGTGAGTTTCCCGGCCAAACCTCGTGAGGTTCCCCGCCCAAGCGCATGAGTTTTCCCACCAAACCTCGTGAGTTTGCCGGCCATACGTCGCGCGTTTCCCGGCCACCCTCGTGAGCTTTCTAGCCCGACCTCCTGGGATTTCCAGCCGAACGTCGTGAGATTTCCAACCCCACCTCGTGAGATTGCCAGCCAGACCTCGTTTGCTTTGCCGCCAAACGTCCTGGGATGGCCAGCCAGACCTCGTGGGATCTGTGGCCCTGCCACTGATATCTAAGGCCAACCGCAGATGCGTCTGTCACCAATCCCCCAGTCACAAGATGGGGGAGGGTGGAGAACTAGAACTCGCCAGCAGAGCCGGCTTTGCACCCCTTAGGCAGTTAGGGAAGGCCTAGGCCAGATGGGGGCCGAACTGCTAATACCTGCGCTTTGAGAATTGCTCCCAGGCACCACGTGAGGGAAGAAAGAAGCTGTCTCCCACCTAAATCCCTGGTATCGCAACGTCCTGCGGGAGGACTGGGGAATAAGGGAGGACTGCATTCGGAATGAACGGGCCTGGTGAATACCTCTGCACACGAAACTCGAGGGACGGAATGAGGAAAGCAGGAGGAGAAGGAGGAAGCGATTTGCCATCCTAAGCACCAAAAGTGAGCACGCACCCAAAACATGAAGGCTGATCCTGTTCAGGGCGAAACCACCCAGAAAAAGAAAAAGAAACGATACCTCTCCTTTAGCGAGACATCAGATGATCTTGGGGAAAATCCGGTGAGATCTCATACAAATCTCGTGAGATCTCGGCCCATTTCTGGAGACGTAGGCCCGAAAATCCTTCGCACCTGTGGCAAACTCCCTGGCCCTTGGCTGGATCGTTTAGGCCCTCTGGAGCAGGGCTGGCTGGTGTTCCTAATGGAAACAGTGAATACACATGGAAGGGTTGGGCGGAATTCTCCTTTCCTAATGGTTCACAGGCAGCCCTTGAGAAAGGCACAGTGTGTCTCCCACCTCAAACCATGTTGGTCAGCATCCCGGCCCTTTGGCATCTAAACCATCGGTGGGCCAGCTGGATGCTTATTCCTCCAAGGGATTTGTCCACATGGAAGCGCTGGGCAGAATTGTCCTTTCCTAATTGGGCCCAGGAATGCCTTGAGAGAGACACAAAGTTTCTCACCCCTCAATCCCTGGTGTTTCAGCATCCTGGCTCCAAGGCCTCGGAGCCACTGACGGGCCAGGTGCACGCTTCTTCACGGAAGCGATTGATACGGATGGAAGTGTCGGGCAGATTCCTGTTTTCCTAAGTCGTCCCAGGAATGCCCTTCAGAAAGGCACAGCATGGAAGTGGTGGCGAGAATTCCACTTTCCTCATTTGTCACAGACATGGCCCTTGGAAAGACACAAAGTGCCTCACACCGAAATCCCCGTGGTTTCAGCATCCTGGCTCTAAAGCAGTTAAGAAGGGCCGGTACGTGGGCCAGGCGGATGCTGACTCACACTCATCCAGACGTGTGAGAAGCAGGAGAGTGGAGGGGGAAAGAAGGAACAACGGTCCCCATTGCAGGATGGTGAGAATAGAGGCAGCCCCCGTGGGGGCTCTTCCCAGCTCTCAATACCTTAATGCTCCCTGCAGTAGCCTCAGAAGGCCCTCGACATGAAAGAAAATAGACCTCTTTCCTTCACCGTACCTCCGTGATTTGGCAGGGAAATCTCATGTGACGCCAAGCCAAGCTTTTAGATCTCACCCATATCGAGCCAGTTCTCACGGAAATTTCACCAGATCCGTCCAAATCACGTGAGATCTCACCCACACGTCCGGAGACTTCTAGCCATACATCCCGCTATCTCCTCCTCAGCTCATGAGGTTTCTCTCCAGACCCGGGAAGAACTCATCCACACCTCGGAGATAGCGAGCCCGGCCTCGCGAGATCTCACCCAAATCTTCTGATATGTCAGGCTCAGCTCTTGTCTTCTGTGGCCAAAACTTGATGCATCTGTGACCAATCACCCAGGCTCTGGGGGCGGTGGTGTGGGGAAATGGCCCTCCCCAGCACAGACTGCTTTGAGCCACTTAGGTGCTTAGGGATGGCACATTCCAGAAGTGTGCACAACGTCCAATAGCTCCAGTGGTCGAAATACTCCCAGGCACAACAGGAGGGAGTCAACAATTGGTCTCCCACGTCAATCCCTGGAATCGCAACATCTTTGACGTGGGGGTAATAAGGGAGCCCTGAAAACAGAAGGAGCAGGCCTGCTGAAGCGTTTTTCACACTCAACCCGAAGGACGGAGTGAGAAAGGCAGGAACAGGAGGGAAAAGCAATGCGCCACCCCAGGCACGAGAAGGTGGCACACATTGATAGCGTTCAGGATGACTCTCTTAAGCGCACAACCAGCCAGAAAAAGACTCAGAAGAGACACCTCTTCTTTAGCCAGAGATCACCTGATCTTGGGGAAAATCTTGGGACGTCTCACTGAAATCTGTGGAGATCACGGCGCATTTAGTGAGATCCAGGGCCAAAAACCGTTCGCCCGTGGGGCAAACTTGCTGGCCCCTGGGCGGATCTTGTAACCCGTACGTAGCAGGGATTGCTGTGCTCCCAGTGTCCGTAGGGAACCCACACGGAGGGGTTGGGCAGCAGTCAACTTTCCTCATTGGTCCCAGGCATGCCCTTCAAGAAGACACACAGGGTGTCTCCCTCAATCCCTGTTGTTTCAGCATCCTGGCTCTAAAGCAGGTAAGAAAGGAGCTTGGATTCGGGATGAATGGGCCAGGGGAAAGCTCCTTCACACTCACGGCGAGGTGACCGGCACAGGAGAGCAGGAGGGGAAACCAGAAGCCAAAGGGCCCACTGCAGGACGGTGAGAACGGAGGCAGGCCCCTGGGGGCTTTCCCTGGCTCTCCAAACCTTAAAGCTCAGTGCGCTAGCCACACAACACCGCGGAAATGTGGAAAGAATCTATACCTCTTGCCTTCCCCGGACCTCAGGTGATTTGGAGATCAATCTCCTGAGGTGACAGCCCGGCTCTTGCGAGATCTCAGGGAAATCTCGCCAGATCTTATGGAAATCTCACCAGACTCGGTCCAAATCAGGTGAGATCTCCCGCCCAACCCGTGAGATCTCCCGCCCAACCCGGTGAGGTTTCCCGCCAAACCTGGTGAGATTTCCAGGCAAACATGGCGAGATATCCCGCCAACCTGCTGAGATTTCTGGCCAAACCGGGGAAGGCCTCCCACCAACCCTGGCGAGATAGCCCCCAAACCTGGGGAGAGATCTCGCCAAACATCGTGAGGTACCCCGCTGGGCCTCGTCCGATACGCCAGGAAACCTGGGGTGCTATCCCTCCAAACCGCGGGAGACGTCCCTCCAAACCGCGGGAGATGTCCCGAAAACCCTTGTGACGTTTCCCGACAACCCTCTTGAGAATTGCCGCCGACCCGCGTGAGTTTCCCGGCCAAACCCCGTGAGTTTCCCGGCCAAACCTCGTGAGGTTCCCCGCCCAAGCGCATGAGTTTTCCCACCAAACCTCGTGAGTTTGCCGGCCATACGTCGCGCGTTTCCCGGCCACCCTCGTGAGCTTTCTAGCCCGACCTCCTGGGATTTCCAGCCGAACGTCGTGAGATTTCCAACCCCACCTCGTGAGATTGCCAGCCAGACCTCGTTTGCTTTGCCGCCAAACGTCCTGGGATGGCCAGCCAGACCTCGTGGGATCTGTGGCCCTGCCACTGATATCTAAGGCCAACCGCAGATGCGTCTGTCACCAATCCCCCAGTCACAAGATGGGGGAGGGTGGAGAACTAGAACTCGCCAGCAGAGCCGGCTTTGCACCCCTTAGGCAGTTAGGGAAGGCCTAGGCCAGATGGGGGCCGAACTGCTAATACCTGCGCTTTGAGAATTGCTCCCAGGCACCACGTGAGGGAAGAAAGAAGCTGTCTCCCACCTAAATCCCTGGTATCGCAACGTCCTGCGGGAGGACTGGGGAATAAGGGAGGACTGCATTCGGAATGAACGGGCCTGGTGAATACCTCTGCACACGAAACTCGAGGGACGGAATGAGGAAAGCAGGAGGAGAAGGAGGAAGCGATTTGCCATCCTAAGCACCAAAAGTGAGCACGCACCCAAAACATGAAGGCTGATCCTGTTCAGGGCGAAACCACCCAGAAAAAGAAAAAGAAACGATACCTCTCCTTTAGCGAGACATCAGATGATCTTGGGGAAAATCCGGTGAGATCTCATACAAATCTCGTGAGATCTCGGCCCATTTCTGGAGACGTAGGCCCGAAAATCCTTCGCACCTGTGGCAAACTCCCTGGCCCTTGGCTGGATCGTTTAGGCCCTCTGGAGCAGGGCTGGCTGGTGTTCCTAATGGAAACAGTGAATACACATGGAAGGGTTGGGCGGAATTCTCCTTTCCTAATGGTTCACAGGCAGCCCTTGAGAAAGGCACAGTGTGTCTCCCACCTCAAACCATGTTGGTCAGCATCCCGGCCCTTTGGCATCTAAACCATCGGTGGGCCAGCTGGATGCTTATTCCTCCAAGGGATTTGTCCACATGGAAGCGCTGGGCAGAATTGTCCTTTCCTAATTGGGCCCAGGAATGCCTTGAGAGAGACACAAAGTTTCTCACCCCTCAATCCCTGGTGTTTCAGCATCCTGGCTCCAAGGCCTCGGAACCACTGACGGGCCAGGTGCACGCTTCTTCACGGAAGCGATTGATACGGATGGAAGTGTCGGGCAGATTCCTGTTTTCCTAAGTCGTCCCAGGAATGCCCTTCAGAAAGGCACAGCATGGAAGTGGTGGCGAGAATTCCACTTTCCTCATTTGTCACAGACATGGCCCTTGGAAAGACACAAAGTGCCTCACACCGAAATCCCCGTGGTTTCAGCATCCTGGCTCTAAAGCAGTTAAGAAGGGCCGGTACGTGGGCCAGGCGGATGCTGACTCACACTCATCCAGACGTGTGAGAAGCAGGAGAGTGGAGGGGGAAAGAAGGAACAACGGTCCCCATTGCAGGATGGTGAGAATAGAGGCAGCCCCCGTGGGGGCTCTTCCCAGCTCTCAATACCTTAATGCTCCCTGCAGTAGCCTCAGAAGGCCCTCGACATGAAAGAAAATAGACCTCTTTCCTTCACCGTACCTCCGTGATTTGGCAGGGAAATCTCATGTGACGCCAAGCCAAGCTTTTAGATCTCACCCATATCGAGCCAGTTCTCACGGAAATTTCACCAGATCCGTCCAAATCACGTGAGATCTCACCCACACGTCCGGAGACTTCTAGCCATACATCCCGCTATCTCCTCCTCAGCTCATGAGGTTTCTCTCCAGACCCGGGAAGAACTCATCCACACCTCGGAGATAGCGAGCCCGGCCTCGCGAGATCTCACCCAAATCTTCTGATATGTCAGGCTCAGCTCTTGTCTTCTGTGGCCAAAACTTGATGCATCTGTGACCAATCACCCAGGCTCTGGGGGCGGTGGTGTGGGGAAATGGCCCTCCCCAGCACAGACTGCTTTGAGCCACTTAGGTGCTTAGGGATGGCACATTCCAGAAGTGTGCACAACGTCCAATAGCTCCAGTGGTCGAAATACTCCCAGGCACAACAGGAGGGAGTCAACAATTGGTCTCCCACGTCAATCCCTGGAATCGCAACATCTTTGACGTGGGGGTAATAAGGGAGCCCTGAAAACAGAAGGAGCAGGCCTGCTGAAGCGTTTTTCACACTCAACCCGAAGGACGGAGTGAGAAAGGCAGGAACAGGAGGGAAAAGCAATGCGCCACCCCAGGCACGAGAAGGTGGCACACATTGATAGCGTTCAGGATGACTCTCTTAAGCGCACAACCAGCCAGAAAAAGACTCAGAAGAGACACCTCTTCTTTAGCCAGAGATCACCTGATCTTGGGGAAAATCTTGGGACGTCTCACTGAAATCTGTGGAGATCACGGCGCATTTAGTGAGATCCAGGGCCAAAAACCGTTCGCCCGTGGGGCAAACTTGCTGGCCCCTGGGCGGATCTTGTAACCCGTACGTAGCAGGGATTGCTGTGCTCCCAGTGTCCGTAGGGAACCCACACGGAGGGGTTGGGCAGCAGTCAACTTTCCTCATTGGTCCCAGGCATGCCCTTCAAGAAGACACACAGGGTGTCTCCCTCAATCCCTGTTGTTTCAGCATCCTGGCTCTAAAGCAGGTAAGAAAGGAGCTTGGATTCGGGATGAATGGGCCAGGGGAAAGCTCCTTCACACTCACGGCGAGGTGACCGGCACAGGAGAGCAGGAGGGGAAACCAGAAGCCAAAGGGCCCACTGCAGGACGGTGAGAACGGAGGCAGGCCCCTGGGGGCTTTCCCTGGCTCTCCAAACCTTAAAGCTCAGTGCGCTAGCCACACAACACCGCGGAAATGTGGAAAGAATCTATACCTCTTGCCTTCCCCGGACCTCAGGTGATTTGGAGATCAATCTCCTGAGGTGACAGCCCGGCTCTTGCGAGATCTCAGGGAAATCTCGCCAGATCTTATGGAAATCTCACCAGACTCGGTCCAAATCAGGTGAGATCTCCCGCCCAACCCGTGAGATCTCCCGCCCAACCCGGTGAGGTTTCCCGCCAAACCTGGTGAGATTTCCAGGCAAACATGGCGAGATATCCCGCCAACCTGCTGAGATTTCTGGCCAAACCGGGGAAGGCCTCCCACCAACCCTGGCGAGATAGCCCCCAAACCTGGGGAGAGATCTCGCCAAACATCGTGAGGTACCCCGCTGGGCCTCGTCCGATACGCCAGGAAACCTGGGGTGCTATCCCTCCAAACCGCGGGAGACGTCCCTCCAAACCGCGGGAGATGTCCCGAAAACCCTTGTGA
Organism: Mirounga angustirostris; assembly: GCF_029215605.1. Lineage (NCBI taxonomy): Eukaryota > Metazoa > Chordata > Mammalia > Carnivora > Phocidae > Mirounga > Mirounga angustirostris. The sequence continues at coordinate 15,179 of NW_026992006.1, read as the reverse complement.
CGTTTCCCGACAACCCTCTTGAGAATTGCCGCCGACCCGCGTGAGTTTCCCGGCCAAACCCCGTGAGTTTCCCGGCCAAACCTCGTGAGGTTCCCCGCCCAAGCGCATGAGTTTTCCCACCAAACCTCGTGAGTTTGCCGGCCATACGTCGCGCGTTTCCCGGCCACCCTCGTGAGCTTTCTAGCCCGACCTCCTGGGATTTCCAGCCGAACGTCGTGAGATTTCCAACCCCACCTCGTGAGATTGCCAGCCAGACCTCGTTTGCTTTGCCGCCAAACGTCCTGGGATGGCCAGCCAGACCTCGTGGGATCTGTGGCCCTGCCACTGATATCTAAGGCCAACCGCAGATGCGTCTGTCACCAATCCCCCAGTCACAAGATGGGGGAGGGTGGAGAACTAGAACTCGCCAGCAGAGCCGGCTTTGCACCCCTTAGGCAGTTAGGGAAGGCCTAGGCCAGATGGGGGCCGAACTGCTAATACCTGCGCTTTGAGAATTGCTCCCAGGCACCACGTGAGGGAAGAAAGAAGCTGTCTCCCACCTAAATCCCTGGTATCGCAACGTCCTGCGGGAGGACTGGGGAATAAGGGAGGACTGCATTCGGAATGAACGGGCCTGGTGAATACCTCTGCACACGAAACTCGAGGGACGGAATGAGGAAAGCAGGAGGAGAAGGAGGAAGCGATTTGCCATCCTAAGCACCAAAAGTGAGCACGCACCCAAAACATGAAGGCTGATCCTGTTCAGGGCGAAACCACCCAGAAAAAGAAAAAGAAACGATACCTCTCCTTTAGCGAGACATCAGATGATCTTGGGGAAAATCCGGTGAGATCTCATACAAATCTCGTGAGATCTCGGCCCATTTCTGGAGACGTAGGCCCGAAAATCCTTCGCACCTGTGGCAAACTCCCTGGCCCTTGGCTGGATCGTTTAGGCCCTCTGGAGCAGGGCTGGCTGGTGTTCCTAATGGAAACAGTGAATACACATGGAAGGGTTGGGCGGAATTCTCCTTTCCTAATGGTTCACAGGCAGCCCTTGAGAAAGGCACAGTGTGTCTCCCACCTCAAACCATGTTGGTCAGCATCCCGGCCCTTTGGCATCTAAACCATCGGTGGGCCAGCTGGATGCTTATTCCTCCAAGGGATTTGTCCACATGGAAGCGCTGGGCAGAATTGTCCTTTCCTAATTGGGCCCAGGAATGCCTTGAGAGAGACACAAAGTTTCTCACCCCTCAATCCCTGGTGTTTCAGCATCCTGGCTCCAAGGCCTCGGAACCACTGACGGGCCAGGTGCACGCTTCTTCACGGAAGCGATTGATACGGATGGAAGTGTCGGGCAGATTCCTGTTTTCCTAAGTCGTCCCAGGAATGCCCTTCAGAAAGGCACAGCATGGAAGTGGTGGCGAGAATTCCACTTTCCTCATTTGTCACAGACATGGCCCTTGGAAAGACACAAAGTGCCTCACACCGAAATCCCCGTGGTTTCAGCATCCTGGCTCTAAAGCAGTTAAGAAGGGCCGGTACGTGGGCCAGGCGGATGCTGACTCACACTCATCCAGACGTGTGAGAAGCAGGAGAGTGGAGGGGGAAAGAAGGAACAACGGTCCCCATTGCAGGATGGTGAGAATAGAGGCAGCCCCCGTGGGGGCTCTTCCCAGCTCTCAATACCTTAATGCTCCCTGCAGTAGCCTCAGAAGGCCCTCGACATGAAAGAAAATAGACCTCTTTCCTTCACCGTACCTCCGTGATTTGGCAGGGAAATCTCATGTGACGCCAAGCCAAGCTTTTAGATCTCACCCATATCGAGCCAGTTCTCACGGAAATTTCACCAGATCCGTCCAAATCACGTGAGATCTCACCCACACGTCCGGAGACTTCTAGCCATACATCCCGCTATCTCCTCCTCAGCTCATGAGGTTTCTCTCCAGACCCGGGAAGAACTCATCCACACCTCGGAGATAGCGAGCCCGGCCTCGCGAGATCTCACCCAAATCTTCTGATATGTCAGGCTCAGCTCTTGTCTTCTGTGGCCAAAACTTGATGCATCTGTGACCAATCACCCAGGCTCTGGGGGCGGTGGTGTGGGGAAATGGCCCTCCCCAGCACAGACTGCTTTGAGCCACTTAGGTGCTTAGGGATGGCACATTCCAGAAGTGTGCACAACGTCCAATAGCTCCAGTGGTCGAAATACTCCCAGGCACAACAGGAGGGAGTCAACAATTGGTCTCCCACGTCAATCCCTGGAATCGCAACATCTTTGACGTGGGGGTAATAAGGGAGCCCTGAAAACAGAAGGAGCAGGCCTGCTGAAGCGTTTTTCACACTCAACCCGAAGGACGGAGTGAGAAAGGCAGGAACAGGAGGGAAAAGCAATGCGCCACCCCAGGCACGAGAAGGTGGCACACATTGATAGCGTTCAGGATGACTCTCTTAAGCGCACAACCAGCCAGAAAAAGACTCAGAAGAGACACCTCTTCTTTAGCCAGAGATCACCTGATCTTGGGGAAAATCTTGGGACGTCTCACTGAAATCTGTGGAGATCACGGCGCATTTAGTGAGATCCAGGGCCAAAAACCGTTCGCCCGTGGGGCAAACTTGCTGGCCCCTGGGCGGATCTTGTAACCCGTACGTAGCAGGGATTGCTGTGCTCCCAGTGTCCGTAGGGAACCCACACGGAGGGGTTGGGCAGCAGTCAACTTTCCTCATTGGTCCCAGGCATGCCCTTCAAGAAGACACACAGGGTGTCTCCCTCAATCCCTGTTGTTTCAGCATCCTGGCTCTAAAGCAGGTAAGAAAGGAGCTTGGATTCGGGATGAATGGGCCAGGGGAAAGCTCCTTCACACTCACGGCGAGGTGACCGGCACAGGAGAGCAGGAGGGGAAACCAGAAGCCAAAGGGCCCACTGCAGGACGGTGAGAACGGAGGCAGGCCCCTGGGGGCTTTCCCTGGCTCTCCAAACCTTAAAGCTCAGTGCGCTAGCCACACAACACCGCGGAAATGTGGAAAGAATCTATACCTCTTGCCTTCCCCGGACCTCAGGTGATTTGGAGATCAATCTCCTGAGGTGACAGCCCGGCTCTTGCGAGATCTCAGGGAAATCTCGCCAGATCTTATGGAAATCTCACCAGACTCGGTCCAAATCAGGTGAGATCTCCCGCCCAACCCGTGAGATCTCCCGCCCAACCCGGTGAGGTTTCCCGCCAAACCTGGTGAGATTTCCAGGCAAACATGGCGAGATATCCCGCCAACCTGCTGAGATTTCTGGCCAAACCGGGGAAGGCCTCCCACCAACCCTGGCGAGATAGCCCCCAAACCTGGGGAGAGATCTCGCCAAACATCGTGAGGTACCCCGCTGGGCCTCGTCCGATACGCCAGGAAACCTGGGGTGCTATCCCTCCAAACCGCGGGAGACGTCCCTCCAAACCGCGGGAGATGTCCCGAAAACCCTTGTGACGTTTCCCGACAACCCTCTTGAGAATTGCCGCCGACCCGCGTGAGTTTCCCGGCCAAACCCCGTGAGTTTCCCGGCCAAACCTCGTGAGGTTCCCCGCCCAAGCGCATGAGTTTTCCCACCAAACCTCGTGAGTTTGCCGGCCATACGTCGCGCGTTTCCCGGCCACCCTCGTGAGCTTTCTAGCCCGACCTCCTGGGATTTCCAGCCGAACGTCGTGAGATTTCCAACCCCACCTCGTGAGATTGCCAGCCAGACCTCGTTTGCTTTGCCGCCAAACGTCCTGGGATGGCCAGCCAGACCTCGTGGGATCTGTGGCCCTGCCACTGATATCTAAGGCCAACCGCAGATGCGTCTGTCACCAATCCCCCAGTCACAAGATGGGGGAGGGTGGAGAACTAGAACTCGCCAGCAGAGCCGGCTTTGCACCCCTTAGGCAGTTAGGGAAGGCCTAGGCCAGATGGGGGCCGAACTGCTAATACCTGCGCTTTGAGAATTGCTCCCAGGCACCACGTGAGGGAAGAAAGAAGCTGTCTCCCACCTAAATCCCTGGTATCGCAACGTCCTGCGGGAGGACTGGGGAATAAGGGAGGACTGCATTCGGAATGAACGGGCCTGGTGAATACCTCTGCACACGAAACTCGAGGGACGGAATGAGGAAAGCAGGAGGAGAAGGAGGAAGCGATTTGCCATCCTAAGCACCAAAAGTGAGCACGCACCCAAAACATGAAGGCTGATCCTGTTCAGGGCGAAACCACCCAGAAAAAGAAAAAGAAACGATACCTCTCCTTTAGCGAGACATCAGATGATCTTGGGGAAAATCCGGTGAGATCTCATACAAATCTCGTGAGATCTCGGCCCATTTCTGGAGACGTAGGCCCGAAAATCCTTCGCACCTGTGGCAAACTCCCTGGCCCTTGGCTGGATCGTTTAGGCCCTCTGGAGCAGGGCTGGCTGGTGTTCCTAATGGAAACAGTGAATACACATGGAAGGGTTGGGCGGAATTCTCCTTTCCTAATGGTTCACAGGCAGCCCTTGAGAAAGGCACAGTGTGTCTCCCACCTCAAACCATGTTGGTCAGCATCCCGGCCCTTTGGCATCTAAACCATCGGTGGGCCAGCTGGATGCTTATTCCTCCAAGGGATTTGTCCACATGGAAGCGCTGGGCAGAATTGTCCTTTCCTAATTGGGCCCAGGAATGCCTTGAGAGAGACACAAAGTTTCTCACCCCTCAATCCCTGGTGTTTCAGCATCCTGGCTCCAAGGCCTCGGAACCACTGACGGGCCAGGTGCACGCTTCTTCACGGAAGCGATTGATACGGATGGAAGTGTCGGGCAGATTCCTGTTTTCCTAAGTCGTCCCAGGAATGCCCTTCAGAAAGGCACAGCATGGAAGTGGTGGCGAGAATTCCACTTTCCTCATTTGTCACAGACATGGCCCTTGGAAAGACACAAAGTGCCTCACACCGAAATCCCCGTGGTTTCAGCATCCTGGCTCTAAAGCAGTTAAGAAGGGCCGGTACGTGGGCCAGGCGGATGCTGACTCACACTCATCCAGACGTGTGAGAAGCAGGAGAGTGGAGGGGGAAAGAAGGAACAACGGTCCCCATTGCAGGATGGTGAGAATAGAGGCAGCCCCCGTGGGGGCTCTTCCCAGCTCTCAATACCTTAATGCTCCCTGCAGTAGCCTCAGAAGGCCCTCGACATGAAAGAAAATAGACCTCTTTCCTTCACCGTACCTCCGTGATTTGGCAGGGAAATCTCATGTGACGCCAAGCCAAGCTTTTAGATCTCACCCATATCGAGCCAGTTCTCACGGAAATTTCACCAGATCCGTCCAAATCACGTGAGATCTCACCCACACGTCCGGAGACTTCTAGCCATACATCCCGCTATCTCCTCCTCAGCTCATGAGGTTTCTCTCCAGACCCGGGAAGAACTCATCCACACCTCGGAGATAGCGAGCCCGGCCTCGCGAGATCTCACCCAAATCTTCTGAGATGTCAGGCTCAGCTCTTGTCTTCTGTGGCCAAAACTTGATGCATCTGTGACCAATCACCCAGGCTCTGGGGGCGGTGGTGTGGGGAAATGGCCCTCCCCAGCACAGACTGCTTTGAGCCACTTAGGTGCTTAGGGATGGCACATTCCAGAAGTGTGCACAACGTCCAATAGCTCCAGTGGTCGAAATACTCCCAGGCACAACAGGAGGGAGTCAACAATTGGTCTCCCACGTCAATCCCTGGAATCGCAACATCTTTGACGTGGGGGTAATAAGGGAGCCCTGAAAACAGAAGGAGCAGGCCTGCTGAAGCGTTTTTCACACTCAACCCGAAGGACGGAGTGAGAAAGGCAGGAACAGGAGGGAAAAGCAATGCGCCACCCCAGGCACGAGAAGGTGGCACACATTGATAGCGTTCAGGATGACTCTCTTAAGCGCACAACCAGCCAGAAAAAGACTCAGAAGAGACACCTCTTCTTTAGCCAGAGATCACCTGATCTTGGGGAAAATCTTGGGACGTCTCACTGAAATCTGTGGAGATCACGGCGCATTTAGTGAGATCCAGGGCCAAAAACCGTTCGCCCGTGGGGCAAACTTGCTGGCCCCTGGGCGGATCTTGTAACCCGTACGTAGCAGGGATTGCTGTGCTCCCAGTGTCCGTAGGGAACCCACACGGAGGGGTTGGGCAGCAGTCAACTTTCCTCATTGGTCCCAGGCATGCCCTTCAAGAAGACACACAGGGTGTCTCCCTCAATCCCTGTTGTTTCAGCATCCTGGCTCTAAAGCAGGTAAGAAAGGAGCTTGGATTCGGGATGAATGGGCCAGGGGAAAGCTCCTTCACACTCACGGCGAGGTGACCGGCACAGGAGAGCAGGAGGGGAAACCAGAAGCCAAAGGGCCACTGCAGGACGGTGAGAACGGAGGCAGGCCCCTGGGGGCTTTCCCTGGCTCTCCAAACCTTAAAGCTCAGTGCGCTAGCCACACAACACCGCGGAAATGTGGAAAGAATCTATACCTCTTGCCTTCCCCGGACCTCAGGTGATTTGGAGATCAATCTCCTGAGGTGACAGCCCGGCTCTTGCGAGATCTCAGGGAAATCTCGCCAGATCTTATGGAAATCTCACCAGACTCGGTCCAAATCAGGTGAGATCTCCCGCCCAACCCGTGAGATCTCCCGCCCAACCCGGTGAGGTTTCCCGCCAAACCTGGTGAGATTTCCAGGCAAACATGGCGAGATATCCCGCCAACCTGCTGAGATTTCTGGCCAAACCGGGGAAGGCCTCCCACCAACCCTGGCGAGATAGCCCCCAAACCTGGGGAGAGATCTCGCCAAACATCGTGAGGTACCCCGCTGGGCCTCGTCCGATACGCCAGGAAACCTGGGGTGCTATCCCTCCAAACCGCGGGAGACGTCCCTCCAAACCGCGGGAGATGTCCCGAAAACCCTTGTGACGTTTCCCGACAACCCTCTTGAGAATTGCCGCCGACCCGCGTGAGTTTCCCCGGCCAAACCCCGTGAGTTTCCCGGCCAAACCTCGTGAGGTTCCCCGCCCAAGCGCATGAGTTTTCCCACCAAACCTCGTGAGTTTGCCGGCCATACGTCGCGCGTTTCCCGGCCACCCTCGTGAGCTTTCTAGCCCGACCTCCTGGGATTTCCAGCCGAACGTCGTGAGATTTCCAACCCCACCTCGTGAGATTGCCAGCCAGACCTCGTTTGCTTTGCCGCCAAACGTCCTGGGATGGCCAGCCAGACCTCGTGGGATCTGTGGCCCTGCCACTGATATCTAAGGCCAACCGCAGATGCGTCTGTCACCAATCCCCCAGTCACAAGATGGGGGAGGGTGGAGAACTAGAACTCGCCAGCAGAGCCGGCTTTGCACCCCTTAGGCAGTTAGGGAAGGCCTAGGCCAGATGGGGGCCGAACTGCTAATACCTGCGCTTTGAGAATTGCTCCCAGGCACCACGTGAGGGAAGAAAGAAGCTGTCTCCCACCTAAATCCCTGGTATCGCAACGTCCTGCGGGAGGACTGGGGAATAAGGGAGGACTGCATTCGGAATGAACGGGCCTGGTGAATACCTCTGCACACGAAACTCGAGGGACGGAATGAGGAAAGCAGGAGGAGAAGGAGGAAGCGATTTGCCATCCTAAGCACCAAAAGTGAGCACGCACCCAAAACATGAAGGCTGATCCTGTTCAGGGCGAAACCACCCAGAAAAAGAAAAGAAACGATACCTCTCCTTTAGCGAGACATCAGATGATCTTGGGGAAAATCCGGTGAGATCTCATACAAATCTCGTGAGATCTCGGCCCATTTCTGGAGACGTAGGCCCGAAAATCCTTCGCACCTGTGGCAAACTCCCTGGCCCTTGGCTGGATCGTTTAGGCCCTCTGGAGCAGGGCTGGCTGGTGTTCCTAATGGAAACAGTGAATACACATGGAAGGGTTGGGCGGAATTCTCCTTTCCTAATGGTTCACAGGCAGCCCTTGAGAAAGGCACAGTGTGTCTCCCACCTCAAACCATGTTGGTCAGCATCCCGGCCCTTTGGCATCTAAACCATCGGTGGGCCAGCTGGATGCTTATTCCTCCAAGGGATTTGTCCACATGGAAGCGCTGGGCAGAATTGTCCTTTCCTAATTGGCCCAGGAATGCCTTGAGAGAGACACAAAGTTTCTCACCCCTCAATCCCTGGTGTTTCAGCATCCTGGCTCCAAGGCCTCGGAACCACTGACGGGCCAGGTGCACGCTTCTTCACGGAAGCGATTGATACGGATGGAAGTGTCGGGCAGATTCCTGTTTTCCTAAGTCGTCCCAGGAATGCCCTTCAGAAAGGCACAGCATGGAAGTGGTGGCGAGAATTCCACTTTCCTCATTTGTCACAGACATGGCCCTTGGAAAGACACAAAGTGCCTCACACCGAAATCCCCGTGGTTTCAGCATCCTGGCTCTAAAGCAGTTAAGAAGGGCCGGTACGTGGGCCAGGCGGATGCTGACTCACACTCATCCAGACGTGTGAGAAGCAGGAGAGTGGAGGGGGAAAGAAGGAACAACGGTCCCCATTGCAGGATGGTGAGAATAGAGGCAGCCCCCGTGGGGGCTCTTCCCAGCTCTCAATACCTTAATGCTCCCTGCAGTAGCCTCAGAAGGCCCTCGACATGAAAGAAAATAGACCTCTTTCCTTCACCGTACCTCCGTGATTTGGCAGGGAAATCTCATGTGACGCCAAGCCAAGCTTTTAGATCTCACCCATATCGAGCCAGTTCTCACGGAAATTTCACCAGATCCGTCCAAATCACGTGAGATCTCACCCACACGTCCGGAGACTTCTAGCCATACATCCCGCTATCTCCTCCTCAGCTCATGAGGTTTCTCTCCAGACCCGGGAAGAACTCATCCACACCTCGGAGATAGCGAGCCCGGCCTCGCGAGATCTCACCCAAATCTTCTGAGATGTCAGGCTCAGCTCTTGTCTTCTGTGGCCAAAACTTGATGCATCTGTGACCAATCACCCAGGCTCTGGGGGCGGTGGTGTGGGGAAATGGCCCTCCCCAGCACAGACTGCTTTGAGCCACTTAGGTGCTTAGGGATGGCACATTCCAGAAGTGTGCACAACGTCCAATAGCTCCAGTGGTCGAAATACTCCCAGGCACAACAGGAGGGAGTCAACAATTGGTCTCCCACGTCAATCCCTGGAATCGCAACATCTTTGACGTGGGGGTAATAAGGGAGCCCTGAAAACAGAAGGAGCAGGCCTGCTGAAGCGTTTTTCACACTCAACCCGAAGGACGGAGTGAGAAAGGCAGGAACAGGAGGGAAAAGCAATGCGCCACCCCAGGCACGAGAAGGTGGCACACATTGATAGCGTTCAGGATGACTCTCTTAAGCGCACAACCAGCCAGAAAAAGACTCAGAAGAGACACCTCTTCTTTAGCCAGAGATCACCTGATCTTGGGGAAAATCTTGGGACGTCTCACTGAAATCTGTGGAGATCACGGCGCATTTAGTGAGATCCAGGGCCAAAAACCGTTCGCCCGTGGGGCAAACTTGCTGGCCCCTGGGCGGATCTTGTAACCCGTACGTAGCAGGGATTGCTGTGCTCCCAGTGTCCGTAGGGAACCCACACGGAGGGGTTGGGCAGCAGTCAACTCAACTTTCCTCATTGGTCCCAGGCATGCCCTTCAAGAAGACACACAGGGTGTCTCCCTCAATCCCTGTTGTTTCAGCATCCTGGCTCTAAAGCAGGTAAGAAAGGAGCTTGGATTCGGGATGAATGGGCCAGGGGAAAGCTCCTTCACACTCACGGCGAGGTGACCGGCACAGGAGAGCAGGAGGGGAAACCAGAAGCCAAAGGGCCCACTGCAGGACGGTGAGAACGGAGGCAGGCCCCTGGGGGCTTTCCCTGGCTCTCCAAACCTTAAAGCTCAGTGCGCTAGCCACACAACACCGCGGAAATGTGGAAAGAATCTATACCTCTTGCCTTCCCCGGACCTCAGGTGATTTGGAGATCAATCTCCTGAGGTGACAGCCCGGCTCTTGCGAGATCTCAGGGAAATCTCGCCAGATCTTATGGAAATCTCACCAGACTCGGTCCAAATCAGGTGAGATCTCCCGCCCAACCCGTGAGATCTCCCGCCCAACCCGGTGAGGTTTCCCGCCAAACCTGGTGAGATTTCCAGGCAAACATGGCGAGATATCCCGCCAACCTGCTGAGATTTCTGGCCAAAACCGGGGAAGGCCTCCCACCAACCCTGGCGAGATAGCCCCCAAACCTGGGGAGAGATCTCGCCAAACATCGTGAGGTACCCCGCTGGGCCTCGTCCGATACGCCAGGAAAACCTGGGGTGCTATCCCTCCAAACCGCGGGAGACGTCCCTCCAAACCGCGGGAGATGTCCCGAAAACCCTTGTGACGTTTCCCGACAACCCTCTTGAGAATTGCCGCCGACCCGCGTGAGTTTCCCGGCCAAACCCCGTGAGTTTCCCGGCCAAACCTCGTGAGGTTCCCCGCCCAAGCGCATGAGTTTTCCCACCAAACCTCGTGAGTTTGCCGGCCATACGTCGCGCGTTTCCCGGCCACCCTCGTGAGCTTTCTAGCCCGACCTCCTGGGATTTCCAGCCGAACGTCGTGAGATTTCCAACCCCACCTCGTGAGATTGCCAGCCAGACCTCGTTTGCTTTGCCGCCAAACGTCCTGGGATGGCCAGCCAGACCTCGTGGGATCTGTGGCCCTGCCACTGATATCTAAGGCCAACCGCAGATGCGTCTGTCACCAATCCCCCAGTCACAAGATGGGGGAGGGTGGAGAACTAGAACTCGCCAGCAGAGCCGGCTTTGCACCCCTTAGGCAGTTAGGGAAGGCCTAGGCCAGATGGGGGCCGAACTGCTAATACCTGCGCTTTGAGAATTGCTCCCAGGCACCACGTGAGGGAAGAAAGAAGCTGTCTCCCACCTAAATCCCTGGTATCGCAACGTCCTGCGGGAGGACTGGGGAATAAGGGAGGACTGCATTCGGAATGAACGGGCCTGGTGAATACCTCTGCACACGAAACTCGAGGGACGGAATGAGGAAAGCAGGAGGAGAAGGAGGAAGCGATTTGCCATCCTAAGCACCAAAAGTGAGCACGCACCCAAAACATGAAGGCTGATCCTGTTCAGGGCGAAACCACCCAGAAAAAGAAAAAGAAACGATACCTCTCCTTTAGCGAGACATCAGATGATCTTGGGGAAAATCCGGTGAGATCTCATACAAATCTCGTGAGATCTCGGCCCATTTCTGGAGACGTAGGCCCGAAAATCCTTCGCACCTGTGGCAAACTCCCTGGCCCTTGGCTGGATCGTTTAGGCCCTCTGGAGCAGGGCTGGCTGGTGTTCCTAATGGAAACAGTGAATACACATGGAAGGGTTGGGCGGAATTCTCCTTTCCTAATGGTTCACAGGCAGCCCTTGAGAAAGGCACAGTGTGTCTCCCACCTCAAACCATGTTGGTCAGCATCCCGGCCCTTTGGCATCTAAACCATCGGTGGGCCAGCTGGATGCTTATTCCTCCAAGGGATTTGTCCACATGGAAGCGCTGGGCAGAATTGTCCTTTCCTAATTGGGCCCAGGAATGCCTTGAGAGAGACACAAAGTTTCTCACCCCTCAATCCCTGGTGTTTCAGCATCCTGGCTCCAAGGCCTCGGAACCACTGACGGGCCAGGTGCACGCTTCTTCACGGAAGCGATTGATACGGATGGAAGTGTCGGGCAGATTCCTGTTTTCCTAAGTCGTCCCAGGAATGCCCTTCAGAAAGGCACAGCATGGAAGTGGTGGCGAGAATTCCACTTTCCTCATTTGTCACAGACATGGCCCTTGGAAAGACACAAAGTGCCTCACACCGAAATCCCCGTGGTTTCAGCATCCTGGCTCTAAAGCAGTTAAGAAGGGCCGGTACGTGGGCCAGGCGGATGCTGACTCACACTCATCCAGACGTGTGAGAAGCAGGAGAGTGGAGGGGGAAAGAAGGAACAACGGTCCCCATTGCAGGATGGTGAGAATAGAGGCAGCCCCCCGTGGGGGCTCTTCCCAGCTCTCAATACCTTAATGCTCCCTGCAGTAGCCTCAGAAGGCCCTCGACATGAAAGAAAATAGACCTCTTTCCTTCACCGTACCTCCGTGATTTGGCAGGGAAATCTCATGTGACGCCAAGCCAAGCTTTTAGATCTCACCCATATCGAGCCAGTTCTCACGGAAATTTCACCAGATCCGTCCAAATCACGTGAGATCTCACCCACACGTCCGGAGACTTCTAGCCATACATCCCGCTATCTCCTCCTCAGCTCATGAGGTTTCTCTCCAGACCCGGGAAGAACTCATCCACACCTCGGAGATAGCGAGCCCGGCCTCGCGAGATCTCACCCAAATCTTCTGAGATGTCAGGCTCAGCTCTTGTCTTCTGTGGCCAAAACTTGATGCATCTGTGACCAATCACCCAGGCTCTGGGGGCGGTGGTGTGGGGAAATGGCCCTCCCCAGCACAGACTGCTTTGAGCCACTTAGGTGCTTAGGGATGGCACATTCCAGAAGTGTGCACAACGTCCAATAGCTCCAGTGGTCGAAATACTCCCAGGCACAACAGGAGGGAGTCAACAATTGGTCTCCCACGTCAATCCCTGGAATCGCAACATCTTTGACGTGGGGGTAATAAGGGAGCCCTGAAAACAGAAGGAGCAGGCCTGCTGAAGCGTTTTTCACACTCAACCCGAAGGACGGAGTGAGAAAGGCAGGAACAGGAGGGAAAAGCAATGCGCCACCCCAGGCACGAGAAGGTGGCACACATTGATAGCGTTCAGGATGACTCTCTTAAGCGCACAACCAGCCAGAAAAAGACTCAGAAGAGACACCTCTTCTTTAGCCAGAGATCACCTGATCTTGGGGAAAATCTTGGGACGTCTCACTGAAATCTGTGGAGATCACGGCGCATTTAGTGAGATCCAGGGCCAAAAACCGTTCGCCCGTGGGGCAAACTTGCTGGCCCCTGGGCGGATCTTGTAACCCGTACGTAGCAGGGATTGCTGTGCTCCCAGTGTCCGTAGGGAACCCACACGGAGGGGTTGGGCAGCAGTCAACTTTCCTCATTGGTCCCAGGCATGCCCTTCAAGAAGACACACAGGGTGTCTCCCTCAATCCCTGTTGTTTCAGCATCCTGGCTCTAAAGCAGGTAAGAAAGGAGCTTGGATTCGGGATGAATGGGCCAGGGGAAAGCTCCTTCACACTCACGGCGAGGTGACCGGCACAGGAGAGCAGGAGGGGAAACCAGAAGCCAAAGGGCCCACTGCAGGACGGTGAGAACGGAGGCAGGCCCCTGGGGGCTTTCCCTGGCTCTCCAAACCTTAAAGCTCAGTGCGCTAGCCACACAACACCGCGGAAATGTGGAAAGAATCTATACCTCTTGCCTTCCCCGGACCTCAGGTGATTTGGAGATCAATCTCCTGAGGTGACAGCCCGGCTCTTGCGAGATCTCAGGGAAATCTCGCCAGATCTTATGGAAATCTCACCAGACTCGGTCCAAATCAGGTGAGATCTCCCGCCCAACCCGTGAGATCTCCCGCCCAACCCGGTGAGGTTTCCCGCCAAACCTGGTGAGATTTCCAGGCAAACATGGCGAGATATCCCGCCAACCTGCTGAGATTTCTGGCCAAACCGGGGAAGGCCTCCCACCAACCCTGGCGAGATAGCCCCCAAACCTGGGGAGAGATCTCGCCAAACATCGTGAGGTACCCCGCTGGGCCTCGTCCGATACGCCAGGAAACCTGGGGTGCTATCCCTCCAAACCGCGGGAGACGTCCCTCCAAACCGCGGGAGATGTCCCGAAAACCCTTGTGACGTTTCCCGACAACCCTCTTGAGAATTGCCGCCGACCCGCGTGAGTTTCCCGGCCAAACCCCGTGAGTTTCCCGGCCAAACCTCGTGAGGTTCCCCGCCCAAGCGCATGAGTTTTCCCACCAAACCTCGTGAGTTTGCCGGCCATACGTCGCGCGTTTCCCGGCCACCCTCGTGAGCTTTCTAGCCCGACCTCCTGGGATTTCCAGCCGAACGTCGTGAGATTTCCAACCCCACCTCGTGAGATTGCCAGCCAGACCTCGTTTGCTTTGCCGCCAAACGTCCTGGGATGGCCAGCCAGACCTCGTGGGATCTGTGGCCCTGCCACTGATATCTAAGGCCAACCGCAGATGCGTCTGTCACCAATCCCCCAGTCACAAGATGGGGGAGGGTGGAGAACTAGAACTCGCCAGCAGAGCCGGCTTTGCACCCCTTAGGCAGTTAGGGAAGGCCTAGGCCAGATGGGGGCCGAACTGCTAATACCTGCGCTTTGAGAATTGCTCCCAGGCACCACGTGAGGGAAGAAAGAAGCTGTCTCCCACCTAAATCCCTGGTATCGCAACGTCCTGCGGGAGGACTGGGGAATAAGGGAGGACTGCATTCGGAATGAACGGGCCTGGTGAATACCTCTGCACACGAAACTCGAGGGACGGAATGAGGAAAGCAGGAGGAGAAGGAGGAAGCGATTTGCCATCCTAAGCACCAAAAGTGAGCACGCACCCAAAACATGAAGGCTGATCCTGTTCAGGGCGAAACCACCCAGAAAAAGAAAAAGAAACGATACCTCTCCTTTAGCGAGACATCAGATGATCTTGGGGAAAATCCGGTGAGATCTCATACAAATCTCGTGAGATCTCGGCCCATTTCTGGAGACGTAGGCCCGAAAATCCTTCGCACCTGTGGCAAACTCCCTGGCCCTTGGCTGGATCGTTTAGGCCCTCTGGAGCAGGGCTGGCTGGTGTTCCTAATGGAAACAGTGAATACACATGGAAGGGTTGGGCGGAATTCTCCTTTCCTAATGGTTCACAGGCAGCCCTTGAGAAAGGCACAGTGTGTCTCCCACCTCAAACCATGTTGGTCAGCATCCCGGCCCTTTGGCATCTAAACCATCGGTGGGCCAGCTGGATGCTTATTCCTCCAAGGGATTTGTCCACATGGAAGCGCTGGGCAGAATTGTCCTTTCCTAATTGGGCCCAGGAATGCCTTGAGAGAGACACAAAGTTTCTCACCCCTCAATCCCTGGTGTTTCAGCATCCTGGCTCCAAGGCCTCGGAACCACTGACGGGCCAGGTGCACGCTTCTTCACGGAAGCGATTGATACGGATGGAAGTGTCGGGCAGATTCCTGTTTTCCTAAGTCGTCCCAGGAATGCCCTT
>NW_026992005.1:0-40946 GCF_029215605.1 Mirounga angustirostris | reverse complement strand
AGTCACAAGATGGGGGAGGGTGGAGAACTAGAACTCGCCAGCAGAGCCGGCTTTGCACCCCTTAGGCAGTTAGGGAAGGCCTAGGCCAGATGGGGGCCGAACTGCTAATACCTGCGCTTTGAGAATTGCTCCCAGGCACCACGTGAGGGAAGAAAGAAGCTGTCTCCCACCTAAATCCCTGGTATCGCAACGTCCTGCGGGAGGACTGGGGAATAAGGGAGGACTGCATTCGGAATGAACGGGCCTGGTGAATACCTCTGCACACGAAACTCGAGGGACGGAATGAGGAAAGCAGGAGGAGAAGGAGGAAGCGATTTGCCATCCTAAGCACCAAAAGTGAGCACGCACCCAAAACATGAAGGCTGATCCTGTTCAGGGCGAAACCACCCAGAAAAAGAAAAAAGAAACGATACCTCTCCTTTAGCGAGACATCAGATGATCTTGGGGAAAATCCGGTGAGATCTCATACAAATCTCGTGAGATCTCGGCCCATTTCTGGAGACGTAGGCCCGAAAATCCTTCGCACCTGTGGCAAACTCCCTGGCCCTTGGCTGGATCGTTTAGGCCCTCGGGAGCAGGGCTGGCTGGTGTTCCTAATGGAAACAGTGAATACACATGGAAGGGTTGGGCGGAATTCTCCTTTCCTAATGGTTCACAGGCAGCCCTTGAGAAAGGCACAGTGTGTCTCCCACCTCAAACCATGTTGGTCAGCATCCCGGCCCTTTGGCATCTAAACCATCGGTGGGCCAGCTGGATGCTTATTCCTCCAAGGGATTTGTCCACATGGAAGCGCTGGGCAGAATTGTCCTTTCCTAATTGGGCCCAGGAATGCCTTGAGAGAGACACAAAGTTTCTCACCCCTCAATCCCTGGTGTTTCAGCATCCTGGCTCCAAGGCCTCGGAACCACTGACGGGCCAGGTGCACGCTTCTTCACGGAAGCGATTGATACGGATGGAAGTGTCGGGCAGATTCCTGTTTTCCTAAGTCGTCCCAGGAATGCCCTTCAGAAAGGCACAGCATGGAAGTGGTGGCGAGAATTCCACTTTCCTCATTTGTCACAGACATGGCCCTTGGAAAGACACAAAGTGCCTCACACCGAAATCCCCGTGGTTTCAGCATCCTGGCTCTAAAGCAGTTAAGAAGGGCCGGTACGTGGGCCAGGCGGATGCTGACTCACACTCATCCAGACGTGTGAGAAGCAGGAGAGTGGAGGGGGAAAGAAGGAACAACGGTCCCCATTGCAGGATGGTGAGAATAGAGGCAGCCCCCGTGGGGGCTCTTCCCAGCTCTCAATACCTTAATGCTCCCTGCAGTAGCCTCAGAAGGCCCTCGACATGAAAGAAAATAGACCTCTTTCCTTCACCGTACCTCCGTGATTTGGCAGGGAAATCTCATGTGACGCCAAGCCAAGCTTTTAGATCTCACCCATATCGAGCCAGTTCTCACGGAAATTTCACCAGATCCGTCCAAATCACGTGAGATCTCACCCACACGTCCGGAGACTTCTAGCCATACATCCCGCTATCTCCTCCTCAGCTCATGAGGTTTCTCTCCAGACCCGGGAAGAACTCATCCACACCTCGGAGATAGCGAGCCCGGCCTCGCGAGATCTCACCCAAATCTTCTGAGATGTCAGGCTCAGCTCTTGTCTTCTGTGGCCAAAACTTGATGCATCTGTGACCAATCACCCAGGCTCTGGGGGCGGTGGTGTGGGGAAATGGCCCTCCCCAGCACAGACTGCTTTGAGCCACTTAGGTGCTTAGGGATGGCACATTCCAGAAGTGTGCACAACGTCCAATAGCTCCAGTGGTCGAAATACTCCCAGGCACAACAGGAGGGAGTCAACAATTGGTCTCCCACGTCAATCCCTGGAATCGCAACATCTTTGACGTGGGGGTAATAAGGGAGCCCTGAAAACAGAAGGAGCAGGCCTGCTGAAGCGTTTTTCACACTCAACCCGAAGGACGGAGTGAGAAAGGCAGGAACAGGAGGGAAAAGCAATGCGCCACCCCAGGCACGAGAAGGTGGCACACATTGATAGCGTTCAGGATGACTCTCTTAAGCGCACAACCAGCCAGAAAAAGACTCAGAAGAGACACCTCTTCTTTAGCCAGAGATCACCTGATCTTGGGGAAAATCTTGGGACGTCTCACTGAAATCTGTGGAGATCACGGCGCATTTAGTGAGATCCAGGGCCAAAAACCGTTCGCCCGTGGGGCAAACTTGCTGGCCCCTGGGCGGATCTTGTAACCCGTACGTAGCAGGGATTGCTGTGCTCCCAGTGTCCGTAGGGAACCCACACGGAGGGGTTGGGCAGCAGTCAACTTTCCTCATTGGTCCCAGGCATGCCCTTCAAGAAGACACACAGGGTGTCTCCCTCAATCCCTGTTGTTTCAGCATCCTGGCTCTAAAGCAGGTAAGAAAGGAGCTTGGATTCGGGATGAATGGGCCAGGGGAAAGCTCCTTCACACTCACGGCGAGGTGACCGGCACAGGAGAGCAGGAGGGGAAACCAGAAGCCAAAGGGCCCACTGCAGGACGGTGAGAACGGAGGCAGGCCCCTGGGGGCTTTCCCTGGCTCTCCAAACCTTAAAGCTCAGTGCGCTAGCCACACAACACCGCGGAAATGTGGAAAGAATCTATACCTCTTGCCTTCCCCGGACCTCAGGTGATTTGGAGATCAATCTCCTGAGGTGACAGCCCGGCTCTTGCGAGATCTCAGGGAAATCTCGCCAGATCTTATGGAAATCTCACCAGACTCGGTCCAAATCAGGTGAGATCTCCCGCCCAACCCGTGAGATTTCCCGCCCAACCCGGTGAGGTTTCCCGCCAAACCTGGTGAGATTTCCAGGCAAACATGGCGCGATATCCCGCCAACCTGCTGAGATTTCTGGCCAAACCGGGGAAGGCCTCCCACCAACCCTGGCGAGATAGCCCCCAAACCTGGGGAGAGATCTCGCCAAACATCGTGAGGTACCCCGCTGGGCCTCGTCCGATACGCCAGGAAACCTGGGGTGCTATCCCTCCAAACCGCGGGAGACGTCCCTCCAAACCGCGGGAGATGTCCCGAAAACCCTTGTGACGTTTCCCGACAACCCTCTTGAGAATTGCCGCCGACCCGCGTGAGTTTCCCGGCCAAACCCCGTGAGTTTCCCGGCCAAACCTCGTGAGGTTCCCCGCCCAAGCGCATGAGTTTTCCCACCAAACCTCGTGAGTTTGCCGGCCATACGTCGCGCGTTTCCCGGCCACCCTCGTGGGCTTTCTAGCCCGACCTCCTGGGATTTCCAGCCGAACGTCGTGAGATTTCCAACCCCACCTCGTGAGATTTCCAGCCAGACCTCGTTTGCTTTGCCGCCAAACGTCCTGGGATGGCCAGCCAGACCTCGTGGGATCTGTGGCCCTGCCACTGATATCTAAGGCCAACCGCAGAGGCGTCTGTCACCAATCCCCCAGTCACAAGATGGGGGAGGGTGGAGAACTAGAACTCGCCAGCAGAGCCGGCTTTGCACCCCTTAGGCAGTTAGGGAAGGCCTAGGCCAGATGGGGGCCGAACTGCTAATACCTGCGCTTTGAGAATTGCTCCCAGGCACCACGTGAGGGAAGAAAGAAGCTGTCTCCCACCTAAATCCCTGGTATCGCAACGTCCTGCGGGAGGACTGGGGAATAAGGGAGGACTGCATTCGGAATGAACGGGCCTGGTGAATACCTCTGCACACGAAACTCGAGGGACGGAATGAGGAAAGCAGGAGGAGAAGGAGGAAGCGATTTGCCATCCTAAGCACCAAAAGTGAGCACGCACCCAAAACATGAAGGCTGATCCTGTTCAGGGCGAAACCACCCAGAAAAAGAAAAAAGAAACGATACCTCTCCTTTAGCGAGACATCAGATGATCTTGGGGAAAATCCGGTGAGATCTCATACAAATCTCGTGAGATCTCGGCCCATTTCTGGAGACGTAGGCCCGAAAATCCTTCGCACCTGTGGCAAACTCCCTGGCCCTTGGCTGGATCGTTTAGGCCCTCGGGAGCAGGGCTGGCTGGTGTTCCTAATGGAAACAGTGAATACACATGGAAGGGTTGGGCGGAATTCTCCTTTCCTAATGGTTCACAGGCAGCCCTTGAGAAAGGCACAGTGTGTCTCCCACCTCAAACCATGTTGGTCAGCATCCCGGCCCTTTGGCATCTAAACCATCGGTGGGCCAGCTGGATGCTTATTCCTCCAAGGGATTTGTCCACATGGAAGCGCTGGGCAGAATTGTCCTTTCCTAATTGGGCCCAGGAATGCCTTGAGAGAGACACAAAGTTTCTCACCCCTCAATCCCTGGTGTTTCAGCATCCTGGCTCCAAGGCCTCGGAACCACTGACGGGCCAGGTGCACGCTTCTTCACGGAAGCGATTGATACGGATGGAAGTGTCGGGCAGATTCCTGTTTTCCTAAGTCGTCCCAGGAATGCCCTTCAGAAAGGCACAGCATGGAAGTGGTGGCGAGAATTCCACTTTCCTCATTTGTCACAGACATGGCCCTTGGAAAGACACAAAGTGCCTCACACCGAAATCCCCGTGGTTTCAGCATCCTGGCTCTAAAGCAGTTAAGAAGGGCCGGTACGTGGGCCAGGCGGATGCTGACTCACACTCATCCAGACGTGTGAGAAGCAGGAGAGTGGAGGGGGAAAGAAGGAACAACGGTCCCCATTGCAGGATGGTGAGAATAGAGGCAGCCCCCGTGGGGGCTCTTCCCAGCTCTCAATACCTTAATGCTCCCTGCAGTAGCCTCAGAAGGCCCTCGACATGAAAGAAAATAGACCTCTTTCCTTCACCGTACCTCCGTGATTTGGCAGGGAAATCTCATGTGACGCCAAGCCAAGCTTTTAGATCTCACCCATATCGAGCCAGTTCTCACGGAAATTTCACCAGATCCGTCCAAATCACGTGAGATCTCACCCACACGTCCGGAGACTTCTAGCCATACATCCCGCTATCTCCTCCTCAGCTCATGAGGTTTCTCTCCAGACCCGGGAAGAACTCATCCACACCTCGGAGATAGCGAGCCCGGCCTCGCGAGATCTCACCCAAATCTTCTGAGATGTCAGGCTCAGCTCTTGTCTTCTGTGGCCAAAACTTGATGCATCTGTGACCAATCACCCAGGCTCTGGGGGCGGTGGTGTGGGGAAATGGCCCTCCCCAGCACAGACTGCTTTGAGCCACTTAGGTGCTTAGGGATGGCACATTCCAGAAGTGTGCACAACGTCCAATAGCTCCAGTGGTCGAAATACTCCCAGGCACAACAGGAGGGAGTCAACAATTGGTCTCCCACGTCAATCCCTGGAATCGCAACATCTTTGACGTGGGGGTAATAAGGGAGCCCTGAAAACAGAAGGAGCAGGCCTGCTGAAGCGTTTTTCACACTCAACCCGAAGGACGGAGTGAGAAAGGCAGGAACAGGAGGGAAAAGCAATGCGCCACCCCAGGCACGAGAAGGTGGCACACATTGATAGCGTTCAGGATGACTCTCTTAAGCGCACAACCAGCCAGAAAAAGACTCAGAAGAGACACCTCTTCTTTAGCCAGAGATCACCTGATCTTGGGGAAAATCTTGGGACGTCTCACTGAAATCTGTGGAGATCACGGCGCATTTAGTGAGATCCAGGGCCAAAAACCGTTCGCCCGTGGGGCAAACTTGCTGGCCCCTGGGCGGATCTTGTAACCCGTACGTAGCAGGGATTGCTGTGCTCCCAGTGTCCGTAGGGAACCCACACGGAGGGGTTGGGCAGCAGTCAACTTTCCTCATTGGTCCCAGGCATGCCCTTCAAGAAGACACACAGGGTGTCTCCCTCAATCCCTGTTGTTTCAGCATCCTGGCTCTAAAGCAGGTAAGAAAGGAGCTTGGATTCGGGATGAATGGGCCAGGGGAAAGCTCCTTCACACTCACGGCGAGGTGACCGGCACAGGAGAGCAGGAGGGGAAACCAGAAGCCAAAGGGCCCACTGCAGGACGGTGAGAACGGAGGCAGGCCCCTGGGGGCTTTCCCTGGCTCTCCAAACCTTAAAGCTCAGTGCGCTAGCCACACAACACCGCGGAAATGTGGAAAGAATCTATACCTCTTGCCTTCCCCGGACCTCAGGTGATTTGGAGATCAATCTCCTGAGGTGACAGCCCGGCTCTTGCGAGATCTCAGGGAAATCTCGCCAGATCTTATGGAAATCTCACCAGACTCGGTCCAAATCAGGTGAGATCTCCCGCCCAACCCGTGAGATTTCCCGCCCAACCCGGTGAGGTTTCCCGCCAAACCTGGTGAGATTTCCAGGCAAACATGGCGCGATATCCCGCCAACCTGCTGAGATTTCTGGCCAAACCGGGGAAGGCCTCCCACCAACCCTGGCGAGATAGCCCCCAAACCTGGGGAGAGATCTCGCCAAACATCGTGAGGTACCCCGCTGGGCCTCGTCCGATACGCCAGGAAACCTGGGGTGCTATCCCTCCAAACCGCGGGAGACGTCCCTCCAAACCGCGGGAGATGTCCCGAAAACCCTTGTGACGTTTCCCGACAACCCTCTTGAGAATTGCCGCCGACCCGCGTGAGTTTCCCGGCCAAACCCCGTGAGTTTCCCGGCCAAACCTCGTGAGGTTCCCCGCCCAAGCGCATGAGTTTTCCCACCAAACCTCGTGAGTTTGCCGGCCATACGTCGCGCGTTTCCCGGCCACCCTCGTGGGCTTTCTAGCCCGACCTCCTGGGATTTCCAGCCGAACGTCGTGAGATTTCCAACCCCACCTCGTGAGATTTCCAGCCAGACCTCGTTTGCTTTGCCGCCAAACGTCCTGGGATGGCCAGCCAGACCTCGTGGGATCTGTGGCCCTGCCACTGATATCTAAGGCCAACCGCAGAGGCGTCTGTCACCAATCCCCCAGTCACAAGATGGGGGAGGGTGGAGAACTAGAACTCGCCAGCAGAGCCGGCTTTGCACCCCTTAGGCAGTTAGGGAAGGCCTAGGCCAGATGGGGGCCGAACTGCTAATACCTGCGCTTTGAGAATTGCTCCCAGGCACCACGTGAGGGAAGAAAGAAGCTGTCTCCCACCTAAATCCCTGGTATCGCAACGTCCTGCGGGAGGACTGGGGAATAAGGGAGGACTGCATTCGGAATGAACGGGCCTGGTGAATACCTCTGCACACGAAACTCGAGGGACGGAATGAGGAAAGCAGGAGGAGAAGGAGGAAGCGATTTGCCATCCTAAGCACCAAAAGTGAGCACGCACCCAAAACATGAAGGCTGATCCTGTTCAGGGCGAAACCACCCAGAAAAAGAAAAAAGAAACGATACCTCTCCTTTAGCGAGACATCAGATGATCTTGGGGAAAATCCGGTGAGATCTCATACAAATCTCGTGAGATCTCGGCCCATTTCTGGAGACGTAGGCCCGAAAATCCTTCGCACCTGTGGCAAACTCCCTGGCCCTTGGCTGGATCGTTTAGGCCCTCGGGAGCAGGGCTGGCTGGTGTTCCTAATGGAAACAGTGAATACACATGGAAGGGTTGGGCGGAATTCTCCTTTCCTAATGGTTCACAGGCAGCCCTTGAGAAAGGCACAGTGTGTCTCCCACCTCAAACCATGTTGGTCAGCATCCCGGCCCTTTGGCATCTAAACCATCGGTGGGCCAGCTGGATGCTTATTCCTCCAAGGGATTTGTCCACATGGAAGCGCTGGGCAGAATTGTCCTTTCCTAATTGGGCCCAGGAATGCCTTGAGAGAGACACAAAGTTTCTCACCCCTCAATCCCTGGTGTTTCAGCATCCTGGCTCCAAGGCCTCGGAACCACTGACGGGCCAGGTGCACGCTTCTTCACGGAAGCGATTGATACGGATGGAAGTGTCGGGCAGATTCCTGTTTTCCTAAGTCGTCCCAGGAATGCCCTTCAGAAAGGCACAGCATGGAAGTGGTGGCGAGAATTCCACTTTCCTCATTTGTCACAGACATGGCCCTTGGAAAGACACAAAGTGCCTCACACCGAAATCCCCGTGGTTTCAGCATCCTGGCTCTAAAGCAGTTAAGAAGGGCCGGTACGTGGGCCAGGCGGATGCTGACTCACACTCATCCAGACGTGTGAGAAGCAGGAGAGTGGAGGGGGAAAGAAGGAACAACGGTCCCCATTGCAGGATGGTGAGAATAGAGGCAGCCCCCGTGGGGGCTCTTCCCAGCTCTCAATACCTTAATGCTCCCTGCAGTAGCCTCAGAAGGCCCTCGACATGAAAGAAAATAGACCTCTTTCCTTCACCGTACCTCCGTGATTTGGCAGGGAAATCTCATGTGACGCCAAGCCAAGCTTTTAGATCTCACCCATATCGAGCCAGTTCTCACGGAAATTTCACCAGATCCGTCCAAATCACGTGAGATCTCACCCACACGTCCGGAGACTTCTAGCCATACATCCCGCTATCTCCTCCTCAGCTCATGAGGTTTCTCTCCAGACCCGGGAAGAACTCATCCACACCTCGGAGATAGCGAGCCCGGCCTCGCGAGATCTCACCCAAATCTTCTGAGATGTCAGGCTCAGCTCTTGTCTTCTGTGGCCAAAACTTGATGCATCTGTGACCAATCACCCAGGCTCTGGGGGCGGTGGTGTGGGGAAATGGCCCTCCCCAGCACAGACTGCTTTGAGCCACTTAGGTGCTTAGGGATGGCACATTCCAGAAGTGTGCACAACGTCCAATAGCTCCAGTGGTCGAAATACTCCCAGGCACAACAGGAGGGAGTCAACAATTGGTCTCCCACGTCAATCCCTGGAATCGCAACATCTTTGACGTGGGGGTAATAAGGGAGCCCTGAAAACAGAAGGAGCAGGCCTGCTGAAGCGTTTTTCACACTCAACCCGAAGGACGGAGTGAGAAAGGCAGGAACAGGAGGGAAAAGCAATGCGCCACCCCAGGCACGAGAAGGTGGCACACATTGATAGCGTTCAGGATGACTCTCTTAAGCGCACAACCAGCCAGAAAAAGACTCAGAAGAGACACCTCTTCTTTAGCCAGAGATCACCTGATCTTGGGGAAAATCTTGGGACGTCTCACTGAAATCTGTGGAGATCACGGCGCATTTAGTGAGATCCAGGGCCAAAAACCGTTCGCCCGTGGGGCAAACTTGCTGGCCCCTGGGCGGATCTTGTAACCCGTACGTAGCAGGGATTGCTGTGCTCCCAGTGTCCGTAGGGAACCCACACGGAGGGGTTGGGCAGCAGTCAACTTTCCTCATTGGTCCCAGGCATGCCCTTCAAGAAGACACACAGGGTGTCTCCCTCAATCCCTGTTGTTTCAGCATCCTGGCTCTAAAGCAGGTAAGAAAGGAGCTTGGATTCGGGATGAATGGGCCAGGGGAAAGCTCCTTCACACTCACGGCGAGGTGACCGGCACAGGAGAGCAGGAGGGGAAACCAGAAGCCAAAGGGCCCACTGCAGGACGGTGAGAACGGAGGCAGGCCCCTGGGGGCTTTCCCTGGCTCTCCAAACCTTAAAGCTCAGTGCGCTAGCCACACAACACCGCGGAAATGTGGAAAGAATCTATACCTCTTGCCTTCCCCGGACCTCAGGTGATTTGGAGATCAATCTCCTGAGGTGACAGCCCGGCTCTTGCGAGATCTCAGGGAAATCTCGCCAGATCTTATGGAAATCTCACCAGACTCGGTCCAAATCAGGTGAGATCTCCCGCCCAACCCGTGAGATTTCCCGCCCAACCCGGTGAGGTTTCCCGCCAAACCTGGTGAGATTTCCAGGCAAACATGGCGCGATATCCCGCCAACCTGCTGAGATTTCTGGCCAAACCGGGGAAGGCCTCCCACCAACCCTGGCGAGATAGCCCCCAAACCTGGGGAGAGATCTCGCCAAACATCGTGAGGTACCCCGCTGGGCCTCGTCCGATACGCCAGGAAACCTGGGGTGCTATCCCTCCAAACCGCGGGAGACGTCCCTCCAAACCGCGGGAGATGTCCCGAAAACCCTTGTGACGTTTCCCGACAACCCTCTTGAGAATTGCCGCCGACCCGCGTGAGTTTCCCGGCCAAACCCCGTGAGTTTCCCGGCCAAACCTCGTGAGGTTCCCCGCCCAAGCGCATGAGTTTTCCCACCAAACCTCGTGAGTTTGCCGGCCATACGTCGCGCGTTTCCCGGCCACCCTCGTGGGCTTTCTAGCCCGACCTCCTGGGATTTCCAGCCGAACGTCGTGAGATTTCCAACCCCACCTCGTGAGATTTCCAGCCAGACCTCGTTTGCTTTGCCGCCAAACGTCCTGGGATGGCCAGCCAGACCTCGTGGGATCTGTGGCCCTGCCACTGATATCTAAGGCCAACCGCAGAGGCGTCTGTCACCAATCCCCCAGTCACAAGATGGGGGAGGGTGGAGAACTAGAACTCGCCAGCAGAGCCGGCTTTGCACCCCTTAGGCAGTTAGGGAAGGCCTAGGCCAGATGGGGGCCGAACTGCTAATACCTGCGCTTTGAGAATTGCTCCCAGGCACCACGTGAGGGAAGAAAGAAGCTGTCTCCCACCTAAATCCCTGGTATCGCAACGTCCTGCGGGAGGACTGGGGAATAAGGGAGGACTGCATTCGGAATGAACGGGCCTGGTGAATACC
The DNA here is from genome assembly GCF_029215605.1 of Mirounga angustirostris. NCBI lineage: Eukaryota > Metazoa > Chordata > Mammalia > Carnivora > Phocidae > Mirounga > Mirounga angustirostris. The sequence continues at coordinate 30,337 of NW_026992005.1, read as the reverse complement.
TCTGCACACGAAACTCGAGGGACGGAATGAGGAAAGCAGGAGGAGAAGGAGGAAGCGATTTGCCATCCTAAGCACCAAAAGTGAGCACGCACCCAAAACATGAAGGCTGATCCTGTTCAGGGCGAAACCACCCAGAAAAAGAAAAAAGAAACGATACCTCTCCTTTAGCGAGACATCAGATGATCTTGGGGAAAATCCGGTGAGATCTCATACAAATCTCGTGAGATCTCGGCCCATTTCTGGAGACGTAGGCCCGAAAATCCTTCGCACCTGTGGCAAACTCCCTGGCCCTTGGCTGGATCGTTTAGGCCCTCGGGAGCAGGGCTGGCTGGTGTTCCTAATGGAAACAGTGAATACACATGGAAGGGTTGGGCGGAATTCTCCTTTCCTAATGGTTCACAGGCAGCCCTTGAGAAAGGCACAGTGTGTCTCCCACCTCAAACCATGTTGGTCAGCATCCCGGCCCTTTGGCATCTAAACCATCGGTGGGCCAGCTGGATGCTTATTCCTCCAAGGGATTTGTCCACATGGAAGCGCTGGGCAGAATTGTCCTTTCCTAATTGGGCCCAGGAATGCCTTGAGAGAGACACAAAGTTTCTCACCCCTCAATCCCTGGTGTTTCAGCATCCTGGCTCCAAGGCCTCGGAACCACTGACGGGCCAGGTGCACGCTTCTTCACGGAAGCGATTGATACGGATGGAAGTGTCGGGCAGATTCCTGTTTTCCTAAGTCGTCCCAGGAATGCCCTTCAGAAAGGCACAGCATGGAAGTGGTGGCGAGAATTCCACTTTCCTCATTTGTCACAGACATGGCCCTTGGAAAGACACAAAGTGCCTCACACCGAAATCCCCGTGGTTTCAGCATCCTGGCTCTAAAGCAGTTAAGAAGGGCCGGTACGTGGGCCAGGCGGATGCTGACTCACACTCATCCAGACGTGTGAGAAGCAGGAGAGTGGAGGGGGAAAGAAGGAACAACGGTCCCCATTGCAGGATGGTGAGAATAGAGGCAGCCCCCGTGGGGGCTCTTCCCAGCTCTCAATACCTTAATGCTCCCTGCAGTAGCCTCAGAAGGCCCTCGACATGAAAGAAAATAGACCTCTTTCCTTCACCGTACCTCCGTGATTTGGCAGGGAAATCTCATGTGACGCCAAGCCAAGCTTTTAGATCTCACCCATATCGAGCCAGTTCTCACGGAAATTTCACCAGATCCGTCCAAATCACGTGAGATCTCACCCACACGTCCGGAGACTTCTAGCCATACATCCCGCTATCTCCTCCTCAGCTCATGAGGTTTCTCTCCAGACCCGGGAAGAACTCATCCACACCTCGGAGATAGCGAGCCCGGCCTCGCGAGATCTCACCCAAATCTTCTGAGATGTCAGGCTCAGCTCTTGTCTTCTGTGGCCAAAACTTGATGCATCTGTGACCAATCACCCAGGCTCTGGGGGCGGTGGTGTGGGGAAATGGCCCTCCCCAGCACAGACTGCTTTGAGCCACTTAGGTGCTTAGGGATGGCACATTCCAGAAGTGTGCACAACGTCCAATAGCTCCAGTGGTCGAAATACTCCCAGGCACAACAGGAGGGAGTCAACAATTGGTCTCCCACGTCAATCCCTGGAATCGCAACATCTTTGACGTGGGGGTAATAAGGGAGCCCTGAAAACAGAAGGAGCAGGCCTGCTGAAGCGTTTTTCACACTCAACCCGAAGGACGGAGTGAGAAAGGCAGGAACAGGAGGGAAAAGCAATGCGCCACCCCAGGCACGAGAAGGTGGCACACATTGATAGCGTTCAGGATGACTCTCTTAAGCGCACAACCAGCCAGAAAAAGACTCAGAAGAGACACCTCTTCTTTAGCCAGAGATCACCTGATCTTGGGGAAAATCTTGGGACGTCTCACTGAAATCTGTGGAGATCACGGCGCATTTAGTGAGATCCAGGGCCAAAAACCGTTCGCCCGTGGGGCAAACTTGCTGGCCCCTGGGCGGATCTTGTAACCCGTACGTAGCAGGGATTGCTGTGCTCCCAGTGTCCGTAGGGAACCCACACGGAGGGGTTGGGCAGCAGTCAACTTTCCTCATTGGTCCCAGGCATGCCCTTCAAGAAGACACACAGGGTGTCTCCCTCAATCCCTGTTGTTTCAGCATCCTGGCTCTAAAGCAGGTAAGAAAGGAGCTTGGATTCGGGATGAATGGGCCAGGGGAAAGCTCCTTCACACTCACGGCGAGGTGACCGGCACAGGAGAGCAGGAGGGGAAACCAGAAGCCAAAGGGCCCACTGCAGGACGGTGAGAACGGAGGCAGGCCCCTGGGGGCTTTCCCTGGCTCTCCAAACCTTAAAGCTCAGTGCGCTAGCCACACAACACCGCGGAAATGTGGAAAGAATCTATACCTCTTGCCTTCCCCGGACCTCAGGTGATTTGGAGATCAATCTCCTGAGGTGACAGCCCGGCTCTTGCGAGATCTCAGGGAAATCTCGCCAGATCTTATGGAAATCTCACCAGACTCGGTCCAAATCAGGTGAGATCTCCCGCCCAACCCGTGAGATTTCCCGCCCAACCCGGTGAGGTTTCCCGCCAAACCTGGTGAGATTTCCAGGCAAACATGGCGCGATATCCCGCCAACCTGCTGAGATTTCTGGCCAAACCGGGGAAGGCCTCCCACCAACCCTGGCGAGATAGCCCCCAAACCTGGGGAGAGATCTCGCCAAACATCGTGAGGTACCCCGCTGGGCCTCGTCCGATACGCCAGGAAACCTGGGGTGCTATCCCTCCAAACCGCGGGAGACGTCCCTCCAAACCGCGGGAGATGTCCCGAAAACCCTTGTGACGTTTCCCGACAACCCTCTTGAGAATTGCCGCCGACCCGCGTGAGTTTCCCGGCCAAACCCCGTGAGTTTCCCGGCCAAACCTCGTGAGGTTCCCCGCCCAAGCGCATGAGTTTTCCCACCAAACCTCGTGAGTTTGCCGGCCATACGTCGCGCGTTTCCCGGCCACCCTCGTGGGCTTTCTAGCCCGACCTCCTGGGATTTCCAGCCGAACGTCGTGAGATTTCCAACCCCACCTCGTGAGATTTCCAGCCAGACCTCGTTTGCTTTGCCGCCAAACGTCCTGGGATGGCCAGCCAGACCTCGTGGGATCTGTGGCCCTGCCACTGATATCTAAGGCCAACCGCAGAGGCGTCTGTCACCAATCCCCCAGTCACAAGATGGGGGAGGGTGGAGAACTAGAACTCGCCAGCAGAGCCGGCTTTGCACCCCTTAGGCAGTTAGGGAAGGCCTAGGCCAGATGGGGGCCGAACTGCTAATACCTGCGCTTTGAGAATTGCTCCCAGGCACCACGTGAGGGAAGAAAGAAGCTGTCTCCCACCTAAATCCCTGGTATCGCAACGTCCTGCGGGAGGACTGGGGAATAAGGGAGGACTGCATTCGGAATGAACGGGCCTGGTGAATACCTCTGCACACGAAACTCGAGGGACGGAATGAGGAAAGCAGGAGGAGAAGGAGGAAGCGATTTGCCATCCTAAGCACCAAAAGTGAGCACGCACCCAAAACATGAAGGCTGATCCTGTTCAGGGCGAAACCACCCAGAAAAAGAAAAAAGAAACGATACCTCTCCTTTAGCGAGACATCAGATGATCTTGGGGAAAATCCGGTGAGATCTCATACAAATCTCGTGAGATCTCGGCCCATTTCTGGAGACGTAGGCCCGAAAATCCTTCGCACCTGTGGCAAACTCCCTGGCCCTTGGCTGGATCGTTTAGGCCCTCGGGAGCAGGGCTGGCTGGTGTTCCTAATGGAAACAGTGAATACACATGGAAGGGTTGGGCGGAATTCTCCTTTCCTAATGGTTCACAGGCAGCCCTTGAGAAAGGCACAGTGTGTCTCCCACCTCAAACCATGTTGGTCAGCATCCCGGCCCTTTGGCATCTAAACCATCGGTGGGCCAGCTGGATGCTTATTCCTCCAAGGGATTTGTCCACATGGAAGCGCTGGGCAGAATTGTCCTTTCCTAATTGGGCCCAGGAATGCCTTGAGAGAGACACAAAGTTTCTCACCCCTCAATCCCTGGTGTTTCAGCATCCTGGCTCCAAGGCCTCGGAACCACTGACGGGCCAGGTGCACGCTTCTTCACGGAAGCGATTGATACGGATGGAAGTGTCGGGCAGATTCCTGTTTTCCTAAGTCGTCCCAGGAATGCCCTTCAGAAAGGCACAGCATGGAAGTGGTGGCGAGAATTCCACTTTCCTCATTTGTCACAGACATGGCCCTTGGAAAGACACAAAGTGCCTCACACCGAAATCCCCGTGGTTTCAGCATCCTGGCTCTAAAGCAGTTAAGAAGGGCCGGTACGTGGGCCAGGCGGATGCTGACTCACACTCATCCAGACGTGTGAGAAGCAGGAGAGTGGAGGGGGAAAGAAGGAACAACGGTCCCCATTGCAGGATGGTGAGAATAGAGGCAGCCCCCGTGGGGGCTCTTCCCAGCTCTCAATACCTTAATGCTCCCTGCAGTAGCCTCAGAAGGCCCTCGACATGAAAGAAAATAGACCTCTTTCCTTCACCGTACCTCCGTGATTTGGCAGGGAAATCTCATGTGACGCCAAGCCAAGCTTTTAGATCTCACCCATATCGAGCCAGTTCTCACGGAAATTTCACCAGATCCGTCCAAATCACGTGAGATCTCACCCACACGTCCGGAGACTTCTAGCCATACATCCCGCTATCTCCTCCTCAGCTCATGAGGTTTCTCTCCAGACCCGGGAAGAACTCATCCACACCTCGGAGATAGCGAGCCCGGCCTCGCGAGATCTCACCCAAATCTTCTGAGATGTCAGGCTCAGCTCTTGTCTTCTGTGGCCAAAACTTGATGCATCTGTGACCAATCACCCAGGCTCTGGGGGCGGTGGTGTGGGGAAATGGCCCTCCCCAGCACAGACTGCTTTGAGCCACTTAGGTGCTTAGGGATGGCACATTCCAGAAGTGTGCACAACGTCCAATAGCTCCAGTGGTCGAAATACTCCCAGGCACAACAGGAGGGAGTCAACAATTGGTCTCCCACGTCAATCCCTGGAATCGCAACATCTTTGACGTGGGGGTAATAAGGGAGCCCTGAAAACAGAAGGAGCAGGCCTGCTGAAGCGTTTTTCACACTCAACCCGAAGGACGGAGTGAGAAAGGCAGGAACAGGAGGGAAAAGCAATGCGCCACCCCAGGCACGAGAAGGTGGCACACATTGATAGCGTTCAGGATGACTCTCTTAAGCGCACAACCAGCCAGAAAAAGACTCAGAAGAGACACCTCTTCTTTAGCCAGAGATCACCTGATCTTGGGGAAAATCTTGGGACGTCTCACTGAAATCTGTGGAGATCACGGCGCATTTAGTGAGATCCAGGGCCAAAAACCGTTCGCCCGTGGGGCAAACTTGCTGGCCCCTGGGCGGATCTTGTAACCCGTACGTAGCAGGGATTGCTGTGCTCCCAGTGTCCGTAGGGAACCCACACGGAGGGGTTGGGCAGCAGTCAACTTTCCTCATTGGTCCCAGGCATGCCCTTCAAGAAGACACACAGGGTGTCTCCCTCAATCCCTGTTGTTTCAGCATCCTGGCTCTAAAGCAGGTAAGAAAGGAGCTTGGATTCGGGATGAATGGGCCAGGGGAAAGCTCCTTCACACTCACGGCGAGGTGACCGGCACAGGAGAGCAGGAGGGGAAACCAGAAGCCAAAGGGCCCACTGCAGGACGGTGAGAACGGAGGCAGGCCCCTGGGGGCTTTCCCTGGCTCTCCAAACCTTAAAGCTCAGTGCGCTAGCCACACAACACCGCGGAAATGTGGAAAGAATCTATACCTCTTGCCTTCCCCGGACCTCAGGTGATTTGGAGATCAATCTCCTGAGGTGACAGCCCGGCTCTTGCGAGATCTCAGGGAAATCTCGCCAGATCTTATGGAAATCTCACCAGACTCGGTCCAAATCAGGTGAGATCTCCCGCCCAACCCGTGAGATTTCCCGCCCAACCCGGTGAGGTTTCCCGCCAAACCTGGTGAGATTTCCAGGCAAACATGGCGCGATATCCCGCCAACCTGCTGAGATTTCTGGCCAAACCGGGGAAGGCCTCCCACCAACCCTGGCGAGATAGCCCCCAAACCTGGGGAGAGATCTCGCCAAACATCGTGAGGTACCCCGCTGGGCCTCGTCCGATACGCCAGGAAACCTGGGGTGCTATCCCTCCAAACCGCGGGAGACGTCCCTCCAAACCGCGGGAGATGTCCCGAAAACCCTTGTGACGTTTCCCGACAACCCTCTTGAGAATTGCCGCCGACCCGCGTGAGTTTCCCGGCCAAACCCCGTGAGTTTCCCGGCCAAACCTCGTGAGGTTCCCCGCCCAAGCGCATGAGTTTTCCCACCAAACCTCGTGAGTTTGCCGGCCATACGTCGCGCGTTTCCCGGCCACCCTCGTGGGCTTTCTAGCCCGACCTCCTGGGATTTCCAGCCGAACGTCGTGAGATTTCCAACCCCACCTCGTGAGATTTCCAGCCAGACCTCGTTTGCTTTGCCGCCAAACGTCCTGGGATGGCCAGCCAGACCTCGTGGGATCTGTGGCCCTGCCACTGATATCTAAGGCCAACCGCAGAGGCGTCTGTCACCAATCCCCCAGTCACAAGATGGGGGAGGGTGGAGAACTAGAACTCGCCAGCAGAGCCGGCTTTGCACCCCTTAGGCAGTTAGGGAAGGCCTAGGCCAGATGGGGGCCGAACTGCTAATACCTGCGCTTTGAGAATTGCTCCCAGGCACCACGTGAGGGAAGAAAGAAGCTGTCTCCCACCTAAATCCCTGGTATCGCAACGTCCTGCGGGAGGACTGGGGAATAAGGGAGGACTGCATTCGGAATGAACGGGCCTGGTGAATACCTCTGCACACGAAACTCGAGGGACGGAATGAGGAAAGCAGGAGGAGAAGGAGGAAGCGATTTGCCATCCTAAGCACCAAAAGTGAGCACGCACCCAAAACATGAAGGCTGATCCTGTTCAGGGCGAAACCACCCAGAAAAAGAAAAAAGAAACGATACCTCTCCTTTAGCGAGACATCAGATGATCTTGGGGAAAATCCGGTGAGATCTCATACAAATCTCGTGAGATCTCGGCCCATTTCTGGAGACGTAGGCCCGAAAATCCTTCGCACCTGTGGCAAACTCCCTGGCCCTTGGCTGGATCGTTTAGGCCCTCGGGAGCAGGGCTGGCTGGTGTTCCTAATGGAAACAGTGAATACACATGGAAGGGTTGGGCGGAATTCTCCTTTCCTAATGGTTCACAGGCAGCCCTTGAGAAAGGCACAGTGTGTCTCCCACCTCAAACCATGTTGGTCAGCATCCCGGCCCTTTGGCATCTAAACCATCGGTGGGCCAGCTGGATGCTTATTCCTCCAAGGGATTTGTCCACATGGAAGCGCTGGGCAGAATTGTCCTTTCCTAATTGGGCCCAGGAATGCCTTGAGAGAGACACAAAGTTTCTCACCCCTCAATCCCTGGTGTTTCAGCATCCTGGCTCCAAGGCCTCGGAACCACTGACGGGCCAGGTGCACGCTTCTTCACGGAAGCGATTGATACGGATGGAAGTGTCGGGCAGATTCCTGTTTTCCTAAGTCGTCCCAGGAATGCCCTTCAGAAAGGCACAGCATGGAAGTGGTGGCGAGAATTCCACTTTCCTCATTTGTCACAGACATGGCCCTTGGAAAGACACAAAGTGCCTCACACCGAAATCCCCGTGGTTTCAGCATCCTGGCTCTAAAGCAGTTAAGAAGGGCCGGTACGTGGGCCAGGCGGATGCTGACTCACACTCATCCAGACGTGTGAGAAGCAGGAGAGTGGAGGGGGAAAGAAGGAACAACGGTCCCCATTGCAGGATGGTGAGAATAGAGGCAGCCCCCGTGGGGGCTCTTCCCAGCTCTCAATACCTTAATGCTCCCTGCAGTAGCCTCAGAAGGCCCTCGACATGAAAGAAAATAGACCTCTTTCCTTCACCGTACCTCCGTGATTTGGCAGGGAAATCTCATGTGACGCCAAGCCAAGCTTTTAGATCTCACCCATATCGAGCCAGTTCTCACGGAAATTTCACCAGATCCGTCCAAATCACGTGAGATCTCACCCACACGTCCGGAGACTTCTAGCCATACATCCCGCTATCTCCTCCTCAGCTCATGAGGTTTCTCTCCAGACCCGGGAAGAACTCATCCACACCTCGGAGATAGCGAGCCCGGCCTCGCGAGATCTCACCCAAATCTTCTGAGATGTCAGGCTCAGCTCTTGTCTTCTGTGGCCAAAACTTGATGCATCTGTGACCAATCACCCAGGCTCTGGGGGCGGTGGTGTGGGGAAATGGCCCTCCCCAGCACAGACTGCTTTGAGCCACTTAGGTGCTTAGGGATGGCACATTCCAGAAGTGTGCACAACGTCCAATAGCTCCAGTGGTCGAAATACTCCCAGGCACAACAGGAGGGAGTCAACAATTGGTCTCCCACGTCAATCCCTGGAATCGCAACATCTTTGACGTGGGGGTAATAAGGGAGCCCTGAAAACAGAAGGAGCAGGCCTGCTGAAGCGTTTTTCACACTCAACCCGAAGGACGGAGTGAGAAAGGCAGGAACAGGAGGGAAAAGCAATGCGCCACCCCAGGCACGAGAAGGTGGCACACATTGATAGCGTTCAGGATGACTCTCTTAAGCGCACAACCAGCCAGAAAAAGACTCAGAAGAGACACCTCTTCTTTAGCCAGAGATCACCTGATCTTGGGGAAAATCTTGGGACGTCTCACTGAAATCTGTGGAGATCACGGCGCATTTAGTGAGATCCAGGGCCAAAAACCGTTCGCCCGTGGGGCAAACTTGCTGGCCCCTGGGCGGATCTTGTAACCCGTACGTAGCAGGGATTGCTGTGCTCCCAGTGTCCGTAGGGAACCCACACGGAGGGGTTGGGCAGCAGTCAACTTTCCTCATTGGTCCCAGGCATGCCCTTCAAGAAGACACACAGGGTGTCTCCCTCAATCCCTGTTGTTTCAGCATCCTGGCTCTAAAGCAGGTAAGAAAGGAGCTTGGATTCGGGATGAATGGGCCAGGGGAAAGCTCCTTCACACTCACGGCGAGGTGACCGGCACAGGAGAGCAGGAGGGGAAACCAGAAGCCAAAGGGCCCACTGCAGGACGGTGAGAACGGAGGCAGGCCCCTGGGGGCTTTCCCTGGCTCTCCAAACCTTAAAGCTCAGTGCGCTAGCCACACAACACCGCGGAAATGTGGAAAGAATCTATACCTCTTGCCTTCCCCGGACCTCAGGTGATTTGGAGATCAATCTCCTGAGGTGACAGCCCGGCTCTTGCGAGATCTCAGGGAAATCTCGCCAGATCTTATGGAAATCTCACCAGACTCGGTCCAAATCAGGTGAGATCTCCCGCCCAACCCGTGAGATTTCCCGCCCAACCCGGTGAGGTTTCCCGCCAAACCTGGTGAGATTTCCAGGCAAACATGGCGCGATATCCCGCCAACCTGCTGAGATTTCTGGCCAAACCGGGGAAGGCCTCCCACCAACCCTGGCGAGATAGCCCCCAAACCTGGGGAGAGATCTCGCCAAACATCGTGAGGTACCCCGCTGGGCCTCGTCCGATACGCCAGGAAACCTGGGGTGCTATCCCTCCAAACCGCGGGAGACGTCCCTCCAAACCGCGGGAGATGTCCCGAAAACCCTTGTGACGTTTCCCGACAACCCTCTTGAGAATTGCCGCCGACCCGCGTGAGTTTCCCGGCCAAACCCCGTGAGTTTCCCGGCCAAACCTCGTGAGGTTCCCCGCCCAAGCGCATGAGTTTTCCCACCAAACCTCGTGAGTTTGCCGGCCATACGTCGCGCGTTTCCCGGCCACCCTCGTGGGCTTTCTAGCCCGACCTCCTGGGATTTCCAGCCGAACGTCGTGAGATTTCCAACCCCACCTCGTGAGATTTCCAGCCAGACCTCGTTTGCTTTGCCGCCAAACGTCCTGGGATGGCCAGCCAGACCTCGTGGGATCTGTGGCCCTGCCACTGATATCTAAGGCCAACCGCAGAGGCGTCTGTCACCAATCCCCCAGTCACAAGATGGGGGAGGGTGGAGAACTAGAACTCGCCAGCAGAGCCGGCTTTGCACCCCTTAGGCAGTTAGGGAAGGCCTAGGCCAGATGGGGGCCGAACTGCTAATACCTGCGCTTTGAGAATTGCTCCCAGGCACCACGTGAGGGAAGAAAGAAGCTGTCTCCCACCTAAATCCCTGGTATCGCAACGTCCTGCGGGAGGACTGGGGAATAAGGGAGGACTGCATTCGGAATGAACGGGCCTGGTGAATACCTCTGCACACGAAACTCGAGGGACGGAATGAGGAAAGCAGGAGGAGAAGGAGGAAGCGATTTGCCATCCTAAGCACCAAAAGTGAGCACGCACCCAAAACATGAAGGCTGATCCTGTTCAGGGCGAAACCACCCAGAAAAAGAAAAAAGAAACGATACCTCTCCTTTAGCGAGACATCAGATGATCTTGGGGAAAATCCGGTGAGATCTCATACAAATCTCGTGAGATCTCGGCCCATTTCTGGAGACGTAGGCCCGAAAGTCCTTCGCACCTGTGGCAAACTCCCTGGCCCTTGGCTGGATCGTTTAGGCCCTCGGGAGCAGGGCTGGCTGGTGTTCCTAATGGAAACAGTGAATACACATGGAAGGGTTGGGCGGAATTCTCCTTTCCTAATGGTTCACAGGCAGCCCTTGAGAAAGGCACAGTGTGTCTCCCACCTCAAACCATGTTGGTCAGCATCCCGGCCCTTTGGCATCTAAACCATCGGTGGGCCAGCTGGATGCTTATTCCTCCAAGGGATTTGTCCACATGGAAGCGCTGGGCAGAATTGTCCTTTCCTAATTGGGCCCAGGAATGCCTTGAGAGAGACACAAAGTTTCTCACCCCTCAATCCCTGGTGTTTCAGCATCCTGGCTCCAAGGCCTCGGAACCACTGACGGGCCAGGTGCACGCTTCTTCACGGAAGCGATTGATACGGATGGAAGTGTCGGGCAGATTCCTGTTTTCCTAAGTCGTCCCAGGAATGCCCTTCAGAAAGGCACAGCATGGAAGTGGTGGCGAGAATTCCACTTTCCTCATTTGTCACAGACATGGCCCTTGGAAAGACACAAAGTGCCTCACACCGAAATCCCCGTGGTTTCAGCATCCTGGCTCTAAAGCAGTTAAGAAGGGCCGGTACGTGGGCCAGGCGGATGCTGACTCACACTCATCCAGACGTGTGAGAAGCAGGAGAGTGGAGGGGGAAAGAAGGAACAACGGTCCCCATTGCAGGATGGTGAGAATAGAGGCAGCCCCCGTGGGGGCTCTTCCCAGCTCTCAATACCTTAATGCTCCCTGCAGTAGCCTCAGAAGGCCCTCGACATGAAAGAAAATAGACCTCTTTCCTTCACCGTACCTCCGTGATTTGGCAGGGAAATCTCATGTGACGCCAAGCCAAGCTTTTAGATCTCACCCATATCGAGCCAGTTCTCACGGAAATTTCACCAGATCCGTCCAAATCACGTGAGATCTCACCCACACGTCCGGAGACTTCTAGCCATACATCCCGCTATCTCCTCCTCAGCTCATGAGGTTTCTCTCCAGACCCGGGAAGAACTCATCCACACCTCGGAGATAGCGAGCCCGGCCTCGCGAGATCTCACCCAAATCTTCTGAGATGTCAGGCTCAGCTCTTGTCTTCTGTGGCCAAAACTTGATGCATCTGTGACCAATCACCCAGGCTCTGGGGGCGGTGGTGTGGGGAAATGGCCCTCCCCAGCACAGACTGCTTTGAGCCACTTAGGTGCTTAGGGATGGCACATTCCAGAAGTGTGCACAACGTCCAATAGCTCCAGTGGTCGAAATACTCCCAGGCACAACAGGAGGGAGTCAACAATTGGTCTCCCACGTCAATCCCTGGAATCGCAACATCTTTGACGTGGGGGTAATAAGGGAGCCCTGAAAACAGAAGGAGCAGGCCTGCTGAAGCGTTTTTCACACTCAACCCGAAGGACGGAGTGAGAAAGGCAGGAACAGGAGGGAAAAGCAATGCGCCACCCCAGGCACGAGAAGGTGGCACACATTGATAGCGTTCAGGATGACTCTCTTAAGCGCACAACCAGCCAGAAAAAGACTCAGAAGAGACACCTCTTCTTTAGCCAGAGATCACCTGATCTTGGGGAAAATCTTGGGACGTCTCACTGAAATCTGTGGAGATCACGGCGCATTTAGTGAGATCCAGGGCCAAAAACCGTTCGCCCGTGGGGCAAACTTGCTGGCCCCTGGGCGGATCTTGTAACCCGTACGTAGCAGGGATTGCTGTGCTCCCAGTGTCCGTAGGGAACCCACACGGAGGGGTTGGGCAGCAGTCAACTTTCCTCATTGGTCCCAGGCATGCCCTTCAAGAAGACACACAGGGTGTCTCCCTCAATCCCTGTTGTTTCAGCATCCTGGCTCTAAAGCAGGTAAGAAAGGAGCTTGGATTCGGGATGAATGGGCCAGGGGAAAGCTCCTTCACACTCACGGCGAGGTGACCGGCACAGGAGAGCAGGAGGGGAAACCAGAAGCCAAAGGGCCCACTGCAGGACGGTGAGAACGGAGGCAGGCCCCTGGGGGCTTTCCCTGGCTCTCCAAACCTTAAAGCTCAGTGCGCTAGCCACACAACACCGCGGAAATGTGGAAAGAATCTATACCTCTTGCCTTCCCCGGACCTCAGGTGATTTGGAGATCAATCTCCTGAGGTGACAGCCCGGCTCTTGCGAGATCTCAGGGAAATCTCGCCAGATCTTATGGAAATCTCACCAGACTCGGTCCAAATCAGGTGAGATCTCCCGCCCAACCCGTGAGATTTCCCGCCCAACCCGGTGAGGTTTCCCGCCAAACCTGGTGAGATTTCCAGGCAAACATGGCGCGATATCCCGCCAACCTGCTGAGATTTCTGGCCAAACCGGGGAAGGCCTCCCACCAACCCTGGCGAGATAGCCCCCAAACCTGGGGAGAGATCTCGCCAAACATCGTGAGGTACCCCGCTGGGCCTCGTCCGATACGCCAGGAAACCTGGGGTGCTATCCCTCCAAACCGCGGGAGACGTCCCTCCAAACCGCGGGAGATGTCCCGAAAACCCTTGTGACGTTTCCCGACAACCCTCTTGAGAATTGCCGCCGACCCGCGTGAGTTTCCCGGCCAAACCCCGTGAGTTTCCCGGCCAAACCTCGTGAGGTTCCCCGCCCAAGCGCATGAGTTTTCCCACCAAACCTCGTGAGTTTGCCGGCCATACGTCGCGCGTTTCCCGGCCACCCTCGTGGGCTTTCTAGCCCGACCTCCTGGGATTTCCAGCCGAACGTCATGAGATTTCCAACCCCACCTCGTGAGATTTCCAGCCAGACCTCGTTTGCTTTGCCGCCAAACGTCCTGGGATGGCCAGCCAGACCTCGTGGGATCTGTGGCCCTGCCACTGATATCTAAGGCCAACCGCAGAGGCGTCTGTCACCAATCCCCCAGTCACAAGATGGGGGAGGGTGGAGAACTAGAACTCGCCAGCAGAGCCGGCTTTGCACCCCTTAGGCAGTTAGGGAAGGCCTAGGCCAGATGGGGGCCGAACTGCTAATACCTGCGCTTTGAGAATTGCTCCCAGGCACCACGTGAGGGAAGAAAGAAGCTGTCTCCCACCTAAATCCCTGGTATCGCAACGTCCTGCGGGAGGACTGGGGAATAAGGGAGGACTGCATTCGGAATGAACGGGCCTGGTGAATACCTCTGCACACGAAACTCGAGGGACGGAATGAGGAAAGCAGGAGGAGAAGGAGGAAGCGATTTGCCATCCTAAGCACCAAAAGTGAGCACGCACCCAAAACATGAAGGCTGATCCTGTTCAGGGCGAAACCACCCAGAAAAAGAAAAAAGAAACGATACCTCTCCTTTAGCGAGACATCAGATGATCTTGGGGAAAATCCGGTGAGATCTCATACAAATCTCGTGAGATCTCGGCCCATTTCTGGAGACGTAGGCCCGAAAATCCTTCGCACCTGTGGCAAACTCCCTGGCCCTTGGCTGGATCGTTTAGGCCCTCGGGAGCAGGGCTGGCTGGTGTTCCTAATGGAAACAGTGAATACACATGGAAGGGTTGGGCGGAATTCTCCTTTCCTAATGGTTCACAGGCAGCCCTTGAGAAAGGCACAGTGTGTCTCCCACCTCAAACCATGTTGGTCAGCATCCCGGCCCTTTGGCATCTAAACCATCGGTGGGCCAGCTGGATGCTTATTCCTCCAAGGGATTTGTCCACATGGAAGCGCTGGGCAGAATTGTCCTTTCCTAATTGGGCCCAGGAATGCCTTGAGAGAGACACAAAGTTTCTCACCCCTCAATCCCTGGTGTTTCAGCATCCTGGCTCCAAGGCCTCGGAACCACTGACGGGCCAGGTGCACGCTTCTTCACGGAAGCGATTGATACGGATGGAAGTGTCGGGCAGATTCCTGTTTTCCTAAGTCGTCCCAGGAATGCCCTTCAGAAAGGCACAGCATGGAAGTGGTGGCGAGAATTCCACTTTCCTCATTTGTCACAGACATGGCCCTTGGAAAGACACAAAGTGCCTCACACCGAAATCCCCGTGGTTTCAGCATCCTGGCTCTAAAGCAGTTAAGAAGGGCCGGTACGTGGGCCAGGCGGATGCTGACTCACACTCATCCAGACGTGTGAGAAGCAGGAGAGTGGAGGGGGAAAGAAGGAACAACGGTCCCCATTGCAGGATGGTGAGAATAGAGGCAGCCCCCGTGGGGGCTCTTCCCAGCTCTCAATACCTTAATGCTCCCTGCAGTAGCCTCAGAAGGCCCTCGACATGAAAGAAAATAGACCTCTTTCCTTCACCGTACCTCCGTGATTTGGCAGGGAAATCTCATGTGACGCCAAGCCAAGCTTTTAGATCTCACCCATATCGAGCCAGTTCTCACGGAAATTTCACCAGATCCGTCCAAATCACGTGAGATCTCACCCACACGTCCGGAGACTTCTAGCCATACATCCCGCTATCTCCTCCTCAGCTCATGAGGTTTCTCTCCAGACCCGGGAAGAACTCATCCACACCTCGGAGATAGCGAGCCCGGCCTCGCGAGATCTCACCCAAATCTTCTGAGATGTCAGGCTCAGCTCTTGTCTTCTGTGGCCAAAACTTGATGCATCTGTGACCAATCACCCAGGCTCTGGGGGCGGTGGTGTGGGGAAATGGCCCTCCCCAGCACAGACTGCTTTGAGCCACTTAGGTGCTTAGGGATGGCACATTCCAGAAGTGTGCACAACGTCCAATAGCTCCAGTGGTCGAAATACTCCCAGGCACAACAGGAGGGAGTCAACAATTGGTCTCCCACGTCAATCCCTGGAATCGCAACATCTTTGACGTGGGGGTAATAAGGGAGCCCTGAAAACAGAAGGAGCAGGCCTGCTGAAGCGTTTTTCACACTCAACCCGAAGGACGGAGTGAGAAAGGCAGGAACAGGAGGGAAAAGCAATGCGCCACCCCAGGCACGAGAAGGTGGCACACATTGATAGCGTTCAGGATGACTCTCTTAAGCGCACAACCAGCCAGAAAAAGACTCAGAAGAGACACCTCTTCTTTAGCCAGAGATCACCTGATCTTGGGGAAAATCTTGGGACGTCTCACTGAAATCTGTGGAGATCACGGCGCATTTAGTGAGATCCAGGGCCAAAAACCGTTCGCCCGTGGGGCAAACTTGCTGGCCCCTGGGCGGATCTTGTAACCCGTACGTAGCAGGGATTGCTGTGCTCCCAGTGTCCGTAGGGAACCCACACGGAGGGGTTGGGCAGCAGTCAACTTTCCTCATTGGTCCCAGGCATGCCCTTCAAGAAGACACACAGGGTGTCTCCCTCAATCCCTGTTGTTTCAGCATCCTGGCTCTAAAGCAGGTAAGAAAGGAGCTTGGATTCGGGATGAATGGGCCAGGGGAAAGCTCCTTCACACTCACGGCGAGGTGACCGGCACAGGAGAGCAGGAGGGGAAACCAGAAGCCAAAGGGCCCACTGCAGGACGGTGAGAACGGAGGCAGGCCCCTGGGGGCTTTCCCTGGCTCTCCAAACCTTAAAGCTCAGTGCGCTAGCCACACAACACCGCGGAAATGTGGAAAGAATCTATACCTCTTGCCTTCCCCGGACCTCAGGTGATTTGGAGATCAATCTCCTGAGGTGACAGCCCGGCTCTTGCGAGATCTCAGGGAAATCTCGCCAGATCTTATGGAAATCTCACCAGACTCGGTCCAAATCAGGTGAGATCTCCCGCCCAACCCGTGAGATTTCCCGCCCAACCCGGTGAGGTTTCCCGCCAAACCTGGTGAGATTTCCAGGCAAACATGGCGCGATATCCCGCCAACCTGCTGAGATTTCTGGCCAAACCGGGGAAGGCCTCCCACCAACCCTGGCGAGATAGCCCCCAAACCTGGGGAGAGATCTCGCCAAACATCGTGAGGTACCCCGCTGGGCCTCGTCCGATACGCCAGGAAACCTGGGGTGCTATCCCTCCAAACCGCGGGAGACGTCCCTCCAAACCGCGGGAGATGTCCCGAAAACCCTTGTGACGTTTCCCGACAACCCTCTTGAGAATTGCCGCCGACCCGCGTGAGTTTCCCGGCCAAACCCCGTGAGTTTCCCGGCCAAACCTCGTGAGGTTCCCCGCCCAAGCGCATGAGTTTTCCCACCAAACCTCGTGAGTTTGCCGGCCATACGTCGCGCGTTTCCCGGCCACCCTCGTGGGCTTTCTAGCCCGACCTCCTGGGATTTCCAGCCGAACGTCGTGAGATTTCCAACCCCACCTCGTGAGATTTCCAGCCAGACCTCGTTTGCTTTGCCGCCAAACGTCCTGGGATGGCCAGCCAGACCTCGTGGGATCTGTGGCCCTGCCACTGATATCTAAGGCCAACCGCAGAGGCGTCTGTCACCAATCCCCCAGTCACAAGATGGGGGAGGGTGGAGAACTAGAACTCGCCAGCAGAGCCGGCTTTGCACCCCTTAGGCAGTTAGGGAAGGCCTAGGCCAGATGGGGGCCGAACTGCTAATACCTGCGCTTTGAGAATTGCTCCCAGGCACCACGTGAGGGAAGAAAGAAGCTGTCTCCCACCTAAATCCCTGGTATCGCAACGTCCTGCGGGAGGACTGGGGAATAAGGGAGGACTGCATTCGGAATGAACGGGCCTGGTGAATACCTCTGCACACGAAACTCGAGGGACGGAATGAGGAAAGCAGGAGGAGAAGGAGGAAGCGATTTGCCATCCTAAGCACCAAAAGTGAGCACGCACCCAAAACATGAAGGCTGATCCTGTTCAGGGCGAAACCACCCAGAAAAAGAAAAAAGAAACGATACCTCTCCTTTAGCGAGACATCAGATGATCTTGGGGAAAATCCGGTGAGATCTCATACAAATCTCGTGAGATCTCGGCCCATTTCTGGAGACGTAGGCCCGAAAATCCTTCGCACCTGTGGCAAACTCCCTGGCCCTTGGCTGGATCGTTTAGGCCCTCGGGAGCAGGGCTGGCTGGTGTTCCTAATGGAAACAGTGAATACACATGGAAGGGTTGGGCGGAATTCTCCTTTCCTAATGGTTCACAGGCAGCCCTTGAGAAAGGCACAGTGTGTCTCCCACCTCAAACCATGTTGGTCAGCATCCCGGCCCTTTGGCATCTAAACCATCGGTGGGCCAGCTGGATGCTTATTCCTCCAAGGGATTTGTCCACATGGAAGCGCTGGGCAGAATTGTCCTTTCCTAATTGGGCCCAGGAATGCCTTGAGAGAGACACAAAGTTTCTCACCCCTCAATCCCTGGTGTTTCAGCATCCTGGCTCCAAGGCCTCGGAACCACTGACGGGCCAGGTGCACGCTTCTTCACGGAAGCGATTGATACGGATGGAAGTGTCGGGCAGATTCCTGTTTTCCTAAGTCGTCCCAGGAATGCCCTTCAGAAAGGCACAGCATGGAAGTGGTGGCGAGAATTCCACTTTCCTCATTTGTCACAGACATGGCCCTTGGAAAGACACAAAGTGCCTCACACCGAAATCCCCGTGGTTTCAGCATCCTGGCTCTAAAGCAGTTAAGAAGGGCCGGTACGTGGGCCAGGCGGATGCTGACTCACACTCATCCAGACGTGTGAGAAGCAGGAGAGTGGAGGGGGAAAGAAGGAACAACGGTCCCCATTGCAGGATGGTGAGAATAGAGGCAGCCCCCGTGGGGGCTCTTCCCAGCTCTCAATACCTTAATGCTCCCTGCAGTAGCCTCAGAAGGCCCTCGACATGAAAGAAAATAGACCTCTTTCCTTCACCGTACCTCCGTGATTTGGCAGGGAAATCTCATGTGACGCCAAGCCAAGCTTTTAGATCTCACCCATATCGAGCCAGTTCTCACGGAAATTTCACCAGATCCGTCCAAATCACGTGAGATCTCACCCACACGTCCGGAGACTTCTAGCCATACATCCCGCTATCTCCTCCTCAGCTCATGAGGTTTCTCTCCAGACCCGGGAAGAACTCATCCACACCTCGGAGATAGCGAGCCCGGCCTCGCGAGATCTCACCCAAATCTTCTGAGATGTCAGGCTCAGCTCTTGTCTTCTGTGGCCAAAACTTGATGCATCTGTGACCAATCACCCAGGCTCTGGGGGCGGTGGTGTGGGGAAATGGCCCTCCCCAGCACAGACTGCTTTGAGCCACTTAGGTGCTTAGGGATGGCACATTCCAGAAGTGTGCACAACGTCCAATAGCTCCAGTGGTCGAAATACTCCCAGGCACAACAGGAGGGAGTCAACAATTGGTCTCCCACGTCAATCCCTGGAATCGCAACATCTTTGACGTGGGGGTAATAAGGGAGCCCTGAAAACAGAAGGAGCAGGCCTGCTGAAGCGTTTTTCACACTCAACCCGAAGGACGGAGTGAGAAAGGCAGGAACAGGAGGGAAAAGCAATGCGCCACCCCAGGCACGAGAAGGTGGCACACATTGATAGCGTTCAGGATGACTCTCTTAAGCGCACAACCAGCCAGAAAAAGACTCAGAAGAGACACCTCTTCTTTAGCCAGAGATCACCTGATCTTGGGGAAAATCTTGGGACGTCTCACTGAAATCTGTGGAGATCACGGCGCATTTAGTGAGATCCAGGGCCAAAAACCGTTCGCCCGTGGGGCAAACTTGCTGGCCCCTGGGCGGATCTTGTAACCCGTACGTAGCAGGGATTGCTGTGCTCCCAGTGTCCGTAGGGAACCCACACGGAGGGGTTGGGCAGCAGTCAACTTTCCTCATTGGTCCCAGGCATGCCCTTCAAGAAGACACACAGGGTGTCTCCCTCAATCCCTGTTGTTTCAGCATCCTGGCTCTAAAGCAGGTAAGAAAGGAGCTTGGATTCGGGATGAATGGGCCAGGGGAAAGCTCCTTCACACTCACGGCGAGGTGACCGGCACAGGAGAGCAGGAGGGGAAACCAGAAGCCAAAGGGCCCACTGCAGGACGGTGAGAACGGAGGCAGGCCCCTGGGGGCTTTCCCTGGCTCTCCAAACCTTAAAGCTCAGTGCGCTAGCCACACAACACCGCGGAAATGTGGAAAGAATCTATACCTCTTGCCTTCCCCGGACCTCAGGTGATTTGGAGATCAATCTCCTGAGGTGACAGCCCGGCTCTTGCGAGATCTCAGGGAAATCTCGCCAGATCTTATGGAAATCTCACCAGACTCGGTCCAAATCAGGTGAGATCTCCCGCCCAACCCGTGAGATTTCCCGCCCAACCCGGTGAGGTTTCCCGCCAAACCTGGTGAGATTTCCAGGCAAACATGGCGCGATATCCCGCCAACCTGCTGAGATTTCTGGCCAAACCGGGGAAGGCCTCCCACCAACCCTGGCGAGATAGCCCCCAAACCTGGGGAGAGATCTCGCCAAACATCGTGAGGTACCCCGCTGGGCCTCGTCCGATACGCCAGGAAACCTGGGGTGCTATCCCTCCAAACCGCGGGAGACGTCCCTCCAAACCGCGGGAGATGTCCCGAAAACCCTTGTGACGTTTCCCGACAACCCTCTTGAGAATTGCCGCCGACCCGCGTGAGTTTCCCGGCCAAACCCCGTGAGTTTCCCGGCCAAACCTCGTGAGGTTCCCCGCCCAAGCGCATGAGTTTTCCCACCAAACCTCGTGAGTTTGCCGGCCATACGTCGCGCGTTTCCCGGCCACCCTCGTGGGCTTTCTAGCCCGACCTCCTGGGATTTCCAGCCGAACGTCGTGAGATTTCCAACCCCACCTCGTGAGATTTCCAGCCAGACCTCGTTTGCTTTGCCGCCAAACGTCCTGGGATGGCCAGCCAGACCTCGTGGGATCTGTGGCCCTGCCACTGATATCTAAGGCCAACCGCAGAGGCGTCTGTCACCAATCCCCCAGTCACAAGATGGGGGAGGGTGGAGAACTAGAACTCGCCAGCAGAGCCGGCTTTGCACCCCTTAGGCAGTTAGGGAAGGCCTAGGCCAGATGGGGGCCGAACTGCTAATACCTGCGCTTTGAGAATTGCTCCCAGGCACCACGTGAGGGAAGAAAGAAGCTGTCTCCCACCTAAATCCCTGGTATCGCAACGTCCTGCGGGAGGACTGGGGAATAAGGGAGGACTGCATTCGGAATGAACGGGCCTGGTGAATACCTCTGCACACGAAACTCGAGGGACGGAATGAGGAAAGCAGGAGGAGAAGGAGGAAGCGATTTGCCATCCTAAGCACCAAAAGTGAGCACGCACCCAAAACATGAAGGCTGATCCTGTTCAGGGCGAAACCACCCAGAAAAAGAAAAAAGAAACGATACCTCTCCTTTAGCGAGACATCAGATGATCTTGGGGAAAATCCGGTGAGATCTCATACAAATCTCGTGAGATCTCGGCCCATTTCTGGAGACGTAGGCCCGAAAATCCTTCGCACCTGTGGCAAACTCCCTGGCCCTTGGCTGGATCGTTTAGGCCCTCGGGAGCAGGGCTGGCTGGTGTTCCTAATGGAAACAGTGAATACACATGGAAGGGTTGGGCGGAATTCTCCTTTCCTAATGGTTCACAGGCAGCCCTTGAGAAAGGCACAGTGTGTCTCCCACCTCAAACCATGTTGGTCAGCATCCCGGCCCTTTGGCATCTAAACCATCGGTGGGCCAGCTGGATGCTTATTCCTCCAAGGGATTTGTCCACATGGAAGCGCTGGGCAGAATTGTCCTTTCCTAATTGGGCCCAGGAATGCCTTGAGAGAGACACAAAGTTTCTCACCCCTCAATCCCTGGTGTTTCAGCATCCTGGCTCCAAGGCCTCGGAACCACTGACGGGCCAGGTGCACGCTTCTTCACGGAAGCGATTGATACGGATGGAAGTGTCGGGCAGATTCCTGTTTTCCTAAGTCGTCCCAGGAATGCCCTTCAGAAAGGCACAGCATGGAAGTGGTGGCGAGAATTCCACTTTCCTCATTTGTCACAGACATGGCCCTTGGAAAGACACAAAGTGCCTCACACCGAAATCCCCGTGGTTTCAGCATCCTGGCTCTAAAGCAGTTAAGAAGGGCCGGTACGTGGGCCAGGCGGATGCTGACTCACACTCATCCAGACGTGTGAGAAGCAGGAGAGTGGAGGGGGAAAGAAGGAACAACGGTCCCCATTGCAGGATGGTGAGAATAGAGGCAGCCCCCGTGGGGGCTCTTCCCAGCTCTCAATACCTTAATGCTCCCTGCAGTAGCCTCAGAAGGCCCTCGACATGAAAGAAAATAGACCTCTTTCCTTCACCGTACCTCCGTGATTTGGCAGGGAAATCTCATGTGACGCCAAGCCAAGCTTTTAGATCTCACCCATATCGAGCCAGTTCTCACGGAAATTTCACCAGATCCGTCCAAATCACGTGAGATCTCACCCACACGTCCGGAGACTTCTAGCCATACATCCCGCTATCTCCTCCTCAGCTCATGAGGTTTCTCTCCAGACCCGGGAAGAACTCATCCACACCTCGGAGATAGCGAGCCCGGCCTCGCGAGATCTCACCCAAATCTTCTGAGATGTCAGGCTCAGCTCTTGTCTTCTGTGGCCAAAACTTGATGCATCTGTGACCAATCACCCAGGCTCTGGGGGCGGTGGTGTGGGGAAATGGCCCTCCCCAGCACAGACTGCTTTGAGCCACTTAGGTGCTTAGGGATGGCACATTCCAGAAGTGTGCACAACGTCCAATAGCTCCAGTGGTCGAAATACTCCCAGGCACAACAGGAGGGAGTCAACAATTGGTCTCCCACGTCAATCCCTGGAATCGCAACATCTTTGACGTGGGGGTAATAAGGGAGCCCTGAAAACAGAAGGAGCAGGCCTGCTGAAGCGTTTTTCACACTCAACCCGAAGGACGGAGTGAGAAAGGCAGGAACAGGAGGGAAAAGCAATGCGCCACCCCAGGCACGAGAAGGTGGCACACATTGATAGCGTTCAGGATGACTCTCTTAAGCGCACAACCAGCCAGAAAAAGACTCAGAAGAGACACCTCTTCTTTAGCCAGAGATCACCTGATCTTGGGGAAAATCTTGGGACGTCTCACTGAAATCTGTGGAGATCACGGCGCATTTAGTGAGATCCAGGGCCAAAAACCGTTCGCCCGTGGGGCAAACTTGCTGGCCCCTGGGCGGATCTTGTAACCCGTACGTAGCAGGGATTGCTGTGCTCCCAGTGTCCGTAGGGAACCCACACGGAGGGGTTGGGCAGCAGTCAACTTTCCTCATTGGTCCCAGGCATGCCCTTCAAGAAGACACACAGGGTGTCTCCCTCAATCCCTGTTGTTTCAGCATCCTGGCTCTAAAGCAGGTAAGAAAGGAGCTTGGATTCGGGATGAATGGGCCAGGGGAAAGCTCCTTCACACTCACGGCGAGGTGACCGGCACAGGAGAGCAGGAGGGGAAACCAGAAGCCAAAGGGCCCACTGCAGGACGGTGAGAACGGAGGCAGGCCCCTGGGGGCTTTCCCTGGCTCTCCAAACCTTAAAGCTCAGTGCGCTAGCCACACAACACCGCGGAAATGTGGAAAGAATCTATACCTCTTGCCTTCCCCGGACCTCAGGTGATTTGGAGATCAATCTCCTGAGGTGACAGCCCGGCTCTTGCGAGATCTCAGGGAAATCTCGCCAGATCTTATGGAAATCTCACCAGACTCGGTCCAAATCAGGTGAGATCTCCCGCCCAACCCGTGAGATTTCCCGCCCAACCCGGTGAGGTTTCCCGCCAAACCTGGTGAGATTTCCAGGCAAACATGGCGCGATATCCCGCCAACCTGCTGAGATTTCTGGCCAAACCGGGGAAGGCCTCCCACCAACCCTGGCGAGATAGCCCCCAAACCTGGGGAGAGATCTCGCCAAACATCGTGAGGTACCCCGCTGGGCCTCGTCCGATACGCCAGGAAACCTGGGGTGCTATCCCTCCAAACCGCGGGAGACGTCCCTCCAAACCGCGGGAGATGTCCCGAAAACCCTTGTGACGTTTCCCGACAACCCTCTTGAGAATTGCCGCCGACCCGCGTGAGTTTCCCGGCCAAACCCCGTGAGTTTCCCGGCCAAACCTCGTGAGGTTCCCCGCCCAAGCGCATGAGTTTTCCCACCAAACCTCGTGAGTTTGCCGGCCATACGTCGCGCGTTTCCCGGCCACCCTCGTGGGCTTTCTAGCCCGACCTCCTGGGATTTCCAGCCGAACGTCGTGAGATTTCCAACCCCACCTCGTGAGATTTCCAGCCAGACCTCGTTTGCTTTGCCGCCAAACGTCCTGGGATGGCCAGCCAGACCTCGTGGGATCTGTGGCCCTGCCACTGATATCTAAGGCCAACCGCAGAGGCGTCTGTCACCAATCCCCCAGTCACAAGATGGGGGAGGGTGGAGAACTAGAACTCGCCAGCAGAGCCGGCTTTGCACCCCTTAGGCAGTTAGGGAAGGCCTAGGCCAGATGGGGGCCGAACTGCTAATACCTGCGCTTTGAGAATTGCTCCCAGGCACCACGTGAGGGAAGAAAGAAGCTGTCTCCCACCTAAATCCCTGGTATCGCAACGTCCTGCGGGAGGACTGGGGAATAAGGGAGGACTGCATTCGGAATGAACGGGCCTGGTGAATACCTCTGCACACGAAACTCGAGGGACGGAATGAGGAAAGCAGGAGGAGAAGGAGGAAGCGATTTGCCATCCTAAGCACCAAAAGTGAGCACGCACCCAAAACATGAAGGCTGATCCTGTTCAGGGCGAAACCACCCAGAAAAAGAAAAAAGAAACGATACCTCTCCTTTAGCGAGACATCAGATGATCTTGGGGAAAATCCGGTGAGATCTCATACAAATCTCGTGAGATCTCGGCCCATTTCTGGAGACGTAGGCCCGAAAATCCTTCGCACCTGTGGCAAACTCCCTGGCCCTTGGCTGGATCGTTTAGGCCCTCGGGAGCAGGGCTGGCTGGTGTTCCTAATGGAAACAGTGAATACACATGGAAGGGTTGGGCGGAATTCTCCTTTCCTAATGGTTCACAGGCAGCCCTTGAGAAAGGCACAGTGTGTCTCCCACCTCAAACCATGTTGGTCAGCATCCCGGCCCTTTGGCATCTAAACCATCGGTGGGCCAGCTGGATGCTTATTCCTCCAAGGGATTTGTCCACATGGAAGCGCTGGGCAGAATTGTCCTTTCCTAATTGGGCCCAGGAATGCCTTGAGAGAGACACAAAGTTTCTCACCCCTCAATCCCTGGTGTTTCAGCATCCTGGCTCCAAGGCCTCGGAACCACTGACGGGCCAGGTGCACGCTTCTTCACGGAAGCGATTGATACGGATGGAAGTGTCGGGCAGATTCCTGTTTTCCTAAGTCGTCCCAGGAATGCCCTTCAGAAAGGCACAGCATGGAAGTGGTGGCGAGAATTCCACTTTCCTCATTTGTCACAGACATGGCCCTTGGAAAGACACAAAGTGCCTCACACCGAAATCCCCGTGGTTTCAGCATCCTGGCTCTAAAGCAGTTAAGAAGGGCCGGTACGTGGGCCAGGCGGATGCTGACTCACACTCATCCAGACGTGTGAGAAGCAGGAGAGTGGAGGGGGAAAGAAGGAACAACGGTCCCCATTGCAGGATGGTGAGAATAGAGGCAGCCCCCGTGGGGGCTCTTCCCAGCTCTCAATACCTTAATGCTCCCTGCAGTAGCCTCAGAAGGCCCTCGACATGAAAGAAAATAGACCTCTTTCCTTCACCGTACCTCCGTGATTTGGCAGGGAAATCTCATGTGACGCCAAGCCAAGCTTTTAGATCTCACCCATATCGAGCCAGTTCTCACGGAAATTTCACCAGATCCGTCCAAATCACGTGAGATCTCACCCACACGTCCGGAGACTTCTAGCCATACATCCCGCTATCTCCTCCTCAGCTCATGAGGTTTCTCTCCAGACCCGGGAAGAACTCATCCACACCTCGGAGATAGCGAGCCCGGCCTCGCGAGATCTCACCCAAATCTTCTGAGATGTCAGGCTCAGCTCTTGTCTTCTGTGGCCAAAACTTGATGCATCTGTGACCAATCACCCAGGCTCTGGGGGCGGTGGTGTGGGGAAATGGCCCTCCCCAGCACAGACTGCTTTGAGCCACTTAGGTGCTTAGGGATGGCACATTCCAGAAGTGTGCACAACGTCCAATAGCTCCAGTGGTCGAAATACTCCCAGGCACAACAGGAGGGAGTCAACAATTGGTCTCCCACGTCAATCCCTGGAATCGCAACATCTTTGACGTGGGGGTAATAAGGGAGCCCTGAAAACAGAAGGAGCAGGCCTGCTGAAGCGTTTTTCACACTCAACCCGAAGGACGGAGTGAGAAAGGCAGGAACAGGAGGGAAAAGCAATGCGCCACCCCAGGCACGAGAAGGTGGCACACATTGATAGCGTTCAGGATGACTCTCTTAAGCGCACAACCAGCCAGAAAAAGACTCAGAAGAGACACCTCTTCTTTAGCCAGAGATCACCTGATCTTGGGGAAAATCTTGGGACGTCTCACTGAAATCTGTGGAGATCACGGCGCATTTAGTGAGATCCAGGGCCAAAAACCGTTCGCCCGTGGGGCAAACTTGCTGGCCCCTGGGCGGATCTTGTAACCCGTACGTAGCAGGGATTGCTGTGCTCCCAGTGTCCGTAGGGAACCCACACGGAGGGGTTGGGCAGCAGTCAACTTTCCTCATTGGTCCCAGGCATGCCCTTCAAGAAGACACACAGGGTGTCTCCCTCAATCCCTGTTGTTTCAGCATCCTGGCTCTAAAGCAGGTAAGAAAGGAGCTTGGATTCGGGATGAATGGGCCAGGGGAAAGCTCCTTCACACTCACGGCGAGGTGACCGGCACAGGAGAGCAGGAGGGGAAACCAGAAGCCAAAGGGCCCACTGCAGGACGGTGAGAACGGAGGCAGGCCCCTGGGGGCTTTCCCTGGCTCTCCAAACCTTAAAGCTCAGTGCGCTAGCCACACAACACCGCGGAAATGTGGAAAGAATCTATACCTCTTGCCTTCCCCGGACCTCAGGTGATTTGGAGATCAATCTCCTGAGGTGACAGCCCGGCTCTTGCGAGATCTCAGGGAAATCTCGCCAGATCTTATGGAAATCTCACCAGACTCGGTCCAAATCAGGTGAGATCTCCCGCCCAACCCGTGAGATTTCCCGCCCAACCCGGTGAGGTTTCCCGCCAAACCTGGTGAGATTTCCAGGCAAACATGGCGCGATATCCCGCCAACCTGCTGAGATTTCTGGCCAAACCGGGGAAGGCCTCCCACCAACCCTGGCGAGATAGCCCCCAAACCTGGGGAGAGATCTCGCCAAACATCGTGAGGTACCCCGCTGGGCCTCGTCCGATACGCCAGGAAACCTGGGGTGCTATCCCTCCAAACCGCGGGAGACGTCCCTCCAAACCGCGGGAGATGTCCCGAAAACCCTTGTGACGTTTCCCGACAACCCTCTTGAGAATTGCCGCCGACCCGCGTGAGTTTCCCGGCCAAACCCCGTGAGTTTCCCGGCCAAACCTCGTGAGGTTCCCCGCCCAAGCGCATGAGTTTTCCCACCAAACCTCGTGAGTTTGCCGGCCATACGTCGCGCGTTTCCCGGCCACCCTCGTGGGCTTTCTAGCCCGACCTCCTGGGATTTCCAGCCGAACGTCGTGAGATTTCCAACCCCACCTCGTGAGATTTCCAGCCAGACCTCGTTTGCTTTGCCGCCAAACGTCCTGGGATGGCCAGCCAGACCTCGTGGGATCTGTGGCCCTGCCACTGATATCTAAGGCCAACCGCAGAGGCGTCTGTCACCAATCCCCCAGTCACAAGATGGGGGAGGGTGGAGAACTAGAACTCGCCAGCAGAGCCGGCTTTGCACCCCTTAGGCAGTTAGGGAAGGCCTAGGCCAGATGGGGGCCGAACTGCTAATACCTGCGCTTTGAGAATTGCTCCCAGGCACCACGTGAGGGAAGAAAGAAGCTGTCTCCCACCTAAATCCCTGGTATCGCAACGTCCTGCGGGAGGACTGGGGAATAAGGGAGGACTGCATTCGGAATGAACGGGCCTGGTGAATACCTCTGCACACGAAACTCGAGGGACGGAATGAGGAAAGCAGGAGGAGAAGGAGGAAGCGATTTGCCATCCTAAGCACCAAAAGTGAGCACGCACCCAAAACATGAAGGCTGATCCTGTTCAGGGCGAAACCACCCAGAAAAAGAAAAAAGAAACGATACCTCTCCTTTAGCGAGACATCAGATGATCTTGGGGAAAATCCGGTGAGATCTCATACAAATCTCGTGAGATCTCGGCCCATTTCTGGAGACGTAGGCCCGAAAATCCTTCGCACCTGTGGCAAACTCCCTGGCCCTTGGCTGGATCGTTTAGGCCCTCGGGAGCAGGGCTGGCTGGTGTTCCTAATGGAAACAGTGAATACACATGGAAGGGTTGGGCGGAATTCTCCTTTCCTAATGGTTCACAGGCAGCCCTTGAGAAAGGCACAGTGTGTCTCCCACCTCAAACCATGTTGGTCAGCATCCCGGCCCTTTGGCATCTAAACCATCGGTGGGCCAGCTGGATGCTTATTCCTCCAAGGGATTTGTCCACATGGAAGCGCTGGGCAGAATTGTCCTTTCCTAATTGGGCCCAGGAATGCCTTGAGAGAGACACAAAGTTTCTCACCCCTCAATCCCTGGTGTTTCAGCATCCTGGCTCCAAGGCCTCGGAACCACTGACGGGCCAGGTGCACGCTTCTTCACGGAAGCGATTGATACGGATGGAAGTGTCGGGCAGATTCCTGTTTTCCTAAGTCGTCCCAGGAATGCCCTTCAGAAAGGCACAGCATGGAAGTGGTGGCGAGAATTCCACTTTCCTCATTTGTCACAGACATGGCCCTTGGAAAGACACAAAGTGCCTCACACCGAAATCCCCGTGGTTTCAGCATCCTGGCTCTAAAGCAGTTAAGAAGGGCCGGTACGTGGGCCAGGCGGATGCTGACTCACACTCATCCAGACGTGTGAGAAGCAGGAGAGTGGAGGGGGAAAGAAGGAACAACGGTCCCCATTGCAGGATGGTGAGAATAGAGGCAGCCCCCGTGGGGGCTCTTCCCAGCTCTCAATACCTTAATGCTCCCTGCAGTAGCCTCAGAAGGCCCTCGACATGAAAGAAAATAGACCTCTTTCCTTCACCGTACCTCCGTGATTTGGCAGGGAAATCTCATGTGACGCCAAGCCAAGCTTTTAGATCTCACCCATATCGAGCCAGTTCTCACGGAAATTTCACCAGATCCGTCCAAATCACGTGAGATCTCACCCACACGTCCGGAGACTTCTAGCCATACATCCCGCTATCTCCTCCTCAGCTCATGAGGTTTCTCTCCAGACCCGGGAAGAACTCATCCACACCTCGGAGATAGCGAGCCCGGCCTCGCGAGATCTCACCCAAATCTTCTGAGATGTCAGGCTCAGCTCTTGTCTTCTGTGGCCAAAACTTGATGCATCTGTGACCAATCACCCAGGCTCTGGGGGCGGTGGTGTGGGGAAATGGCCCTCCCCAGCACAGACTGCTTTGAGCCACTTAGGTGCTTAGGGATGGCACATTCCAGAAGTGTGCACAACGTCCAATAGCTCCAGTGGTCGAAATACTCCCAGGCACAACAGGAGGGAGTCAACAATTGGTCTCCCACGTCAATCCCTGGAATCGCAACATCTTTGACGTGGGGGTAATAAGGGAGCCCTGAAAACAGAAGGAGCAGGCCTGCTGAAGCGTTTTTCACACTCAACCCGAAGGACGGAGTGAGAAAGGCAGGAACAGGAGGGAAAAGCAATGCGCCACCCCAGGCACGAGAAGGTGGCACACATTGATAGCGTTCAGGATGACTCTCTTAAGCGCACAACCAGCCAGAAAAAGACTCAGAAGAGACACCTCTTCTTTAGCCAGAGATCACCTGATCTTGGGGAAAATCTTGGGACGTCTCACTGAAATCTGTGGAGATCACGGCGCATTTAGTGAGATCCAGGGCCAAAAACCGTTCGCCCGTGGGGCAAACTTGCTGGCCCCTGGGCGGATCTTGTAACCCGTACGTAGCAGGGATTGCTGTGCTCCCAGTGTCCGTAGGGAACCCACACGGAGGGGTTGGGCAGCAGTCAACTTTCCTCATTGGTCCCAGGCATGCCCTTCAAGAAGACACACAGGGTGTCTCCCTCAATCCCTGTTGTTTCAGCATCCTGGCTCTAAAGCAGGTAAGAAAGGAGCTTGGATTCGGGATGAATGGGCCAGGGGAAAGCTCCTTCACACTCACGGCGAGGTGACCGGCACAGGAGAGCAGGAGGGGAAACCAGAAGCCAAAGGGCCCACTGCAGGACGGTGAGAACGGAGGCAGGCCCCTGGGGGCTTTCCCTGGCTCTCCAAACCTTAAAGCTCAGTGCGCTAGCCACACAACACCGCGGAAATGTGGAAAGAATCTATACCTCTTGCCTTCCCCGGACCTCAGGTGATTTGGAGATCAATCTCCTGAGGTGACAGCCCGGCTCTTGCGAGATCTCAGGGAAATCTCGCCAGATCTTATGGAAATCTCACCAGACTCGGTCCAAATCAGGTGAGATCTCCCGCCCAACCCGTGAGATTTCCCGCCCAACCCGGTGAGGTTTCCCGCCAAACCTGGTGAGATTTCCAGGCAAACATGGCGCGATATCCCGCCAACCTGCTGAGATTTCTGGCCAAACCGGGGAAGGCCTCCCACCAACCCTGGCGAGATAGCCCCCAAACCTGGGGAGAGATCTCGCCAAACATCGTGAGGTACCCCGCTGG